>NW_027467031.1:740000-741138 GCF_046128005.1 Genypterus blacodes | reverse complement strand
TTTACCCTCTCACAGCTTTCCTAAACACTGAATATAGTTTCTCCAGTCAGGTGTGTGTGTGTGTGCATGTGTGTGCATGTGTGTGAGTGGGTGTAAATATGTAGGTGTGCCATGTTTGTGGTGTCAGTGTGTGGTGTGTTACATGTAAAAGTGATACTGCTGCTACTGGACAGGTCACACGTCAGGAAAGACAAGACTTATATGCTTACACACACACACACAAGCATAGCTGTTAGGTTGACAAGTGGAACAGATGAACATCCTTGCCCGCATGGGTGGTTTCAGCCTCCTCCTCCTCCTCTTCTTCCAGTGCCAGTTCAGGGACCCACACGGGGAAGAAGGATACATTTCTCCACAAATCCTAAACGTAATCTCCAAGAGGCGTCTCTGCACACACACACACACACACACGTACACAGATTTATGTGGACTAATTCGGGTCCAGCAGACTGTAAAGGAATGTGACCCAAACATGGCTGTTGTTATCCTGAAAGTCTTGGTGACTAACTCACAAAATTAAAGTCATAAATCAGTTCAGAGGGCTGATAAATCCTACGTGGCAGGAGACAGGAGAGCGACGGATTTACGTAAAGGGACGTGGCCATTAAAGGGGACGTCTTTGGTGTCTCCTTACTCAGAGCGAGCCGCACGTAGCGTATATTCAACGCCGTACTCTTTAGGTCAGATTCAATCGTATTCTCCAGGCGGCGTAAAGCGAGACGAGGGAGTCGAACCTTCAACTGCAAAGCCTCCAAAGTGCAGCTTTGTAATTGGATGGTTTAGGGCTTACGGAGTGTTGATAGTCAAATGCAATTCGGGATCAAAGAGCAGGCAAAGGGCATGGCAGGTCACACACACACACACACACACACACACGCGCGCACGCACACACGTACGTACCCATGCTCAAGGGTAGTGTTAGCAGAAGGAAGGGGCGCCTAACTAAATGATGTTTTCCCAGGTGGGCACAATTACCTGTGTGTGTATGTGTGTGTGTGTGTGTGTGTGTGTGTGTGTGTGTGTGTGTGTGTGTATGTGTGTGTGTGTAAGGCGTGCATGTTTTCATTCACAAGCCTCTTTAATGCACGTGTTCAGTGTGTGTGCGAGCGAGTGTGTGTGTGCATAACAATTATCCACA
>NW_027467031.1:705000-735000 GCF_046128005.1 Genypterus blacodes | reverse complement strand
AGGAGAGCACATGAAAGAGTGCATTAGTGAGGGGGAGGGAGAGATTGATTGGGATGGAGAGATGAGGGAATGGATAAAGAGAGGAAGAGGTGAGGTGAGTGTGGAAGGAGCAGGAACAGGGGGAAACACATTTTGTTTTTCTCCCAGTGTTTTGAGTGACATTACACTTGCGTTTAGTACAGTTTATACTTAAACACACACACACAGACACATACACACACACGCGCTTCTTGGCGGCAAATAAAAATGCAGAAAAATCAGTGCTTCATTCGTTTTCTCGCTGCAGTTTCTAATAAAATCCTCTAGGAGGCGCTGTGGCTCAGGGATCCTTCTGCACCGTCTCAACTCTTCCTATCGCTTGTGTTATTGACATTTAATGACAATTATGACCCGGGTCACATCAGGGGCGGACACACACACACACACACACACACACACACACACACACACACACACACACACACACACACACACACACACACACACATACATACACACACACACACACACACACTGCCTGGTTAAAAACATGAAGACATTAGCAGTAACTTGATGCTAAGTGAGTATTGATCTACTCTCAGGGGGCTTAGAGAGTGAGAGAACACCAGACAGCACTTTATCACAGCACTTGACCATAGGCTGGTTAGTGCAGGTAGGTGTGTGTGTGTGTGTGTGTGTGTGTGTGTGTGTGTGTGTGTGTGTGTGTGTTCGTGTGTGTGTGTGTGGGTGCGCGCGTGTGTTTTCTTGACTCACACAGGCCATAAATATCAATCCTCCCTTTCATTTCTGCTCCCGCTTTCACACTCGCTGTTGAACTGCATGATGTTTCCTTTCTCTCCTTTTCCTTCCTTCCTTCCTCCATTCCTCACTTCCTTCCTTCCACATTCCTCCTCACGTCGTCCTGTGAGGTCCTGACTGACACATTCAATCTGCATCTATAACATTATACAGACCAGACTGAGTAGCAATCAGACCTGTGTGTGTGTGAGTGTGTGTGTGTGTGTGTGTGTGTGTGTGTGTGTGTGTGTGTGTGTGTGTGTGTGTGTGTGTGTGTGGGACCATGAGGGATTTGGTGATTATGATTGCAGAGGACACGTGCTGCTCAAATTCTTCAATGATTGCCTGCCTCCAAATGAAATCTAAATGCCAAACAAAACAATAAAGCCTCCGATGGCGAGAAAGAGAGAGAGAGAGAGAGAGAGAGAGAGAGAGAGAGAGAGAGACAGAAACAGAGAGAGAGAGAGACAGAGACAGAGAGAGAGAGAGAGAGAGAGAGAGATGACAGCATCATATACTCAGTTCTGTTTCTTGAAGTTATCCAGACCGCAATAAATTGACTAGAGTGACCGAAAGGGACTTTAAAACAAGGAGCAGATGGAGAAACGACCACATTAAAGTGTCGGTGCATCTCCATGCGTGGACACGTGTGTGTATGCAGTGTCCCATGTCCACTGTACTGACTCGGACAATTCCGGGGCGCTCACACGTCGCGCTCACTGTCGGGACACTCGACGTTGTTTACAGCTGGTTTCCTCCACTCTTCGTCTCTCACAGCGCTGCTCTTTCTCACACATTCTCACACACACACACACACATTCCCTCTCACTCACTCGCTCGCTCTCACTCTCTATTCCTTAGAAGCTGAGCCAAACCAGCGTAGGTGCCGGTCCAGACAGAGTTTGCTGTGCGTCCCCTGTCTGAAACCTCGGGGCCTTTGGCAGATCTCTTCCCCCCTTCCCTTTGTTTTCCTCCGCTGCAGCCGTGTTTGTGTCTCGAGGAGCCCCGTATCTCCACTTACCGCTTTGGCTCCGGCTCCCAGCCGGGGCCCGAGATCAGCAACAGTCAATCCTCTCCCCATCTCACTGGACCCATTCATTCATGCGTTCATTCATTTCCTCTTTCTCTCCCTCCTTGTCGTTTATGAAGCGCAGACATTTCAATCAACTACACAGATTAACGCGCCGCACACACCGTTCCAGCAAGTGAGCAAAACATGATTGATTCTCCTTGTAATGTGAAAGGGCAAAGCTAATTTCTGCAGAGTTTTAAGGCGGTTATAAAAACAATGCCCGGCGCTTTGAAAGTCCTTAGATTAATGTGTTTATTCCATCTGATTAGTAGAAAAATGGTACATGCAGTGAAATAACATCTGACGTGTTCTTCTCCGTGGCTCTTTGGTCAGCAGTGAATGATTGATCGTTCAAAGGGGACGCTGAAGGGGGAAAATCTGGATACGCTGCTTTGTTTGGCTGTTGCTCCTTTGAGTTTAAGTAATGGTTTACACAAGAAAAAATTAGTTTGTAGCTGGAAAAGTAGAGAAAGTTCAAAATTGGACGAGAAATCCATAGAAATCCATCATTTGCGTGAACTTACAGGATCACGCCGACCACTTAAGTGCAGTGCATGTAGGGGCCAGTTTTTACTTTAGGAGTAATTAAGCTTCATCTATCGTCTGTCACAGAGCAAAATTCCTTCTACAACGATGCACTTTAATAAAGGCTCTTTATCATCTGAAGTCATTTTGATGATTGCGTATATTTATAGTGTATTTGCGGTACAGATGCACACAGAACGCAGCAGATTCTCTTCCTTTTCAATCAAAACTAATTTTTCATTCGTTTTATCAATTCTTATTCTTGATTTTTGTTTTTGTTTGGATGAAATAACTTTTTAAGAGCCGTCATTGTGTTGACCAGTGTGAGTAAACATGTCTCTCTCACTGTACCTCTTGTGTGTTTGTGTGACCTACTTGTCTCAGGTGAGATTACTGCCGGTGGTGTTTCGGGAGTCGGCTGGCTGAAGCTCCTCTGAAGCTGGCTGATGAACACACAGGACATGGGGAGTGAAGTGAAGTGAAGTAGGGCCAGAAAATCACCTGAAAACAAAAAGAGGATAATTACCAAAACCATTACTCGTGTTTACTTCAGGTCCTCAAACTCAACATAACGTTACAGGCGCGGTTCCACTGTAATGAGCGAGGAGCGTGAATAAATTATGCTGCGTTCAGGCGATCACCGGAGGGTAGTAAATATCAGCAGATAAAGTGGTAGATAAGAGTGTGTTGTGTTCAAGGGCATTACATAACTGGGTCTCCACATAGCAACTTTTAACTTGGCTAGAGGCTGTATAGCTTTGTTAGCATCACACATAACTTATTCTTGGGCTTATCGGTCAGGTTTGTCGCTTTTCCAGTGCGTATATCAACACAATGGGCTTACCTGCAGAACATTTCTCCATGGCGCTTGGATCAAATCTACATTTAGTACAGCGTTTCGCGTTAACGTGAAATTACTGCAAGTATCACCTGACGCTCAGACACTAGCGGTACCTGCCCCCTAGCGGTCAACGTCGGTAACAGCATACTTCACAGTGTTACAGCGGGACGGAAAGGAATACACAAATAAGTTTGTGCGGGTGTCTTATTTTATATATAAATAAACATATACTGTATGGACTATACTTAAATATATATTAAAGTGTACATACTGTATGTACAACCTGATTTACAAAGTACTTAGGGTATGGAGTAATGCACTCCCATAATGTAATACAGAGAAAAAATAAAGAATTTTTTCAAAAGCATCTCTGTTTGTGTCATTAGTGGGAGAGAGCAGTGCACAGCGGGCACTTGAGTTGCATGATATAGCCTAGACAAAGAAACTTGAGTCATGTGACACACACACACACACACACACACACACACACACACACAATTTTACAAGAGGTTGAGTCGTGGAAGGTTTGTCTCCAAATAGGGGCTTAGAGACCCACAAGCCGAGATAATCTTCATCCTTTATTGGCCCTAAAAACTGGATTCATACACAGTCATCACATTAAACATGCAGAGGAATAGCCATCACATGAGAGAAGCCTGTGTGCCCCCTATGTCTCCCTCAGTGTGTTTTCTTCTCTCACTCTTTTCCTCTTTTAATTTGGCCCCATTGTTTGTTTTTCTTCATTCTTTCATTAGTTGAAAAAACATAGCAGGCATTCCAGCTGTAACACCACTGAGATTCAGGGACAGAGGGAGAGAGAGAGAGAGAGAGAGAGATTACCTCATAATGATTCATGCATGTACTGTGTGTGCTTGTCTTATGACTGGGCATATACATCAGACACACTGGGCATTATGGGAATGATGGAGTTTCTTAATGAGGACAGAGATGGACTGCAGTTTGTTGGACAAAAGTTGGTTTTATGGATTACTATCAACCACAGCAAAGCAAACCACATCACCACAAATCATATTACAGCAGATCCTGTGGACCTCTATGACGCACAAATAAATGGATTCATAAAAGTATACATACCAGAACACAGAGGGAAATCAGAGCACAACGCTGAAAAGGATGTGCAGCAAGAGAAACACTGGAATTCTTACAGTGAATGTTACATCAAAGGCATCCCAGTGAATAAGTAAAGAAAGTAGGAAGAAATCGTAGCGCACAAGAAGAATAGTTTGTCTCCACTGCTGCAATTCCAACGTCTGCCAGCAGATGTCAACATCGAGCGAGAGCTTTCGGGACATTTCTACTGCGTACTTCCGAATCCCAGAGTGTGTTAGCAGGCCACGCCCTTCAAGCGCTGTGATTGGCCAGCGATGATGATTGTGACAGTCGATAAGCTTTTTCTGCCATTATCCCATCTCAGCAATATGCGTCCTAATCTAACATTGTTAACTTTAGGGTTTAAATCAATACTCTTGCGTTGTCTCACATGAGCATTGTCACCTGGCCAATCACAGCGCTTTAATCCAACACAGGGAGGGTCTTGCCAACAAATTTGTGGAATTCGGAATAACGTATCTCCATTATTATTGCCTAAATTCATCCAGTTTCAGTCCGGTCGTAGTTTAGTTTGTTATGAAATAAGCTTGAAACTGAGTGTAGCGTTTGCCTCACCATGTTGCTACATCATCGATATCAGTCAAGTTTACATTGGATTGGAGTCGTTTATGTTGGCTTGGTTTGCATTTGTAGTGTGTAAAAGCGTCCACCTGCCCGTGGGACTGACAGATTGATCTCTGGCAGGTAAATCTCTCAGAAACCCACCACATCATGCTCCAGCTTTACCTTTCCCAGGCTGGTGTAATTGTTAGGCTGGGTGTGTGGGCGGATTCTTGTGAGACTGTTCCTATACTTAAATATTATTATGTCCATAACCATAAAACATTCACTCCACATAAAGCCAAGTGTTCTGGATCTGGCCACAGTAGCCTCCCCAGGGCGATGCAGTAAAAAAAACACCCTGAGCTGCTATTGGATTGAGGGAGGTGGAAGAAATCCTGGGTGGAGGTAAAGCCCGAACGAGAGCGCACAGCTGATGGTAAACTACTTCAGCTGGCCCAAGATTCAGTGAGAAATGCAGGAGGTGTTGTCTTCTCACTCTCTTACATAGGCATCATACACACTATCCATCTACGAGATCACATGTACTGCATCACACTTCCACTCAGGGACTGGGAGAGAATCAAAACATCTCTCTCTCTCTCTCTCTCTCTCTCTCTCTCTCTCTCTCTCTCGCTCTCTCTCTCAACTGTTCTCACACTCACGCACGCACTTGATCGCCATCTCAACAACTAAGACATATGCTCAATCATTTGCCTTGAGGGACACAAACTGGGAAGGAATTCAGCGAGACACTGTAGCACGTCTCTCCAGGCTCTCGGGGAAGGGGAGCTGTGGCAGCAGTGTTAAGCACGGCAGCTTTCCTGTCTGCGAACACCATGAAACAGCACCCAGGTTTATGTGTGATACTCAGCGTACACAATATCAAATGAAGAGAAGAAAACTTTCCCCATTGTTCCAAAGTTACTCTCCAAAATGTTAGATTTCAAGGTCAAACAGGCACAATTTGTAGCCATGAAGTTGGAGCATTGATCGTTGCTGTGGTTGTCTTTAAAGCGCGGTGTGTGTGTGTGTGTCTTTTAAGCCACTGAACGCTAATAAAGACTCAGCAAGAAACACACTGGTTGTAAGTGTAACTGGAGCGGCAGCTTCTCGGCAGGACATTACAGGAATTTACGACGTGTTAAATGTTTCCTTTGTTCCTCCCTGTGGAAGCTTGCTGCAACAATTAGGGAAGGCAGCAGCCGGCAATGAGTTCATTATCTCTCTCTCCCGCTCTCTCTCTCTCTCCCATATTTAATCTATGTCAGTGGCTCTTGATTGATTGATTAATTGATTGATCAAGTTCACATGGGCCCATCAACCTATCAGACAATATCAAAGAAATACTACGCTAATTACTTTATGTTAAAAACAGTTTGTTCTTGCGTTGTTATCATTTCCTTTCCCACCCACCTGAAATGCCCAGCGTGCATTTGCTTCAGAGCAGATTAACTCTAATCACTCTTGTTTTTCTTTCAAGTATTGTGGTCAATTCTGAAACCCACTGCGGTGCCTCGCCAAAGCTGAACATGCCTGCAGATCTGTTTTTTTCCTACTGTGCGCTCGGTCCCTGAAATAAACCGTGTGCGCCATTCCATTTGGCAAACCAATTTAGGATGGAGGGGTGGGGGCAGGAGAGGGGTGTGTGTGGGAGGGAGGGGGGGAGGGGGGGGGGGGGGGGGGGGGGGAGGGGGGGGGGGGGGGGTTAACTGTAGTAATAATCATAAATCACTTCTGAAATGCTGCCATGTCACATGCCAGACTGCGCCACTAATGACCAGCCCCATCTTTCACCGGGTATTTTTATCTGTGTGCCCTGACACTCGACTTCTGGAAGCATCCTCTCGTTTTACGTCGTCAGCACCTCGGCCCAGCCTGAGCACAAGTTCCTTACATATCTATAAATACCAGCCAGCTAAATGGCGTTTTCTCTCGCCCACCCCCCCGTCCCACCCCAATCCCCCACGCCTGGCAAGAAGCGGGAGCTCTGTGACTTGGCATAGACGTCTGCAGTTCTATATCGCTAAACATCTTCAAGCTTTAGTCCCCACCCCCCGACTGTCACCCCACCGAGAACAGCTGGCAAAAAAAATAGATCCATACCCCACTGCCTTCAAATTCCAAAGTGGTTTTAGTTTAATTAAAATAATCGGAATTGATTTAACCTTTGGAAAAATGCATTCAAGAGTAACATGTGATTCTTTCAGTTTAAAACCACCTGTTGGATTTCTTAGGCAGTGTCTTTGGATAAAGCTACACTGCACGACTCTTAATTGTTGACTCATGTACACACACACACACACACACACACACACACACACACACACACACACACACACACATGCAAATACCTGTGCAAACTTCCTTTGTGCAGAATGTTCTGCCAAGTTTTTTAAGCTTGCTGACATGTGGCACTAGAGACTGCAGGTCAGCGACAGCTTCCTGCTATTTCGGGCTCTGTCACAGCTTGAGCTTTTAATTTATTTTGGCAGAATGTGTCAATCACTGAGCAGCAGGCCTGAGGGGTCAGGCCTGAGCCCACGAGGAGAGGGGGCGAGGGGGGGTTTATTCTTTTTGAAGGAGTCAAACAGCATTAAAGACACACTGATATCATGATGACAAGTACATTCTCCCGCTAACACTGATCCGCCTGAAAGCATTTTAGTGTTGCATTCTGGGTTTCTGTTTAATTCACTGTCCTCTTAAAACGCTGAAGGAAGAGCGAACTTCAGGATGAATGGATCACAGATTTTCCCTAATCCAAAAGACGATAAAGCAGAGAAAGTCGTTAGAAAAGATCAATGAGCAGGTTGCATGACATGAAGTATCGCTCACACGTGGTCACATTTCCGAGTGTGTGTTGAACATCAGCCAGCGCCGCTTGAAAAAAATGGAATGCAATTGAAGGGAGAGTCCACCGTCTCATATCTGTCCCACGGCTGTTGTCCAGACCCCCTGCGCCCAGTTTGGTTCGCTCTCCGCCCACCGCCTCTCCACAAACATGACAGCGCGGCACATTTCACCAGCGACCACAGACAGACGCAGAACACCAAGAACTTCTCAAAGAGGTTAGATGGTCCAAATAGCTCGTCTGAAGAATGGCGCTTCTCAGCTCCTCGTCGGGCCTCAACACAGTGCAACGCAGGACTCCTCTAAGGCCATTAAAAACCAGGACGCTCCGAGTAAACGCAGATATGTTTTTATTCTAAGTGTTCTTCCAAAAAATGGTCATGAAACATAATTTCTGTCAGGTTTTATTGACTGTATTTTGTGCAAATCCTGTTCCTGGCATTGACGCAGCCAAGAGAAACAGTCAATAAAACCTGGAGGTATGAATCGTTTGAGACATAATGGAGACACCATTTATTAGCGGGACAACAAGAAGACATGTCTGAACACACTGTGAGTTTCCTGTTTCCGAAATAAAGTTTAATCACGTTTTATCGGTAATCCCCTCGCTGCAAACGAGGCAGAGACGTTAAAATACGGTTTCATTTTAACGCGATGTTTTTATTACTGATCACTGTGCAGGAGCTCATGCAACAACGGGACTCGACCCATGTTTCCATTCAGCCATAAAACGCTCTTTTAATTCAAATAAAGATGAAAACTTCCATTAATAATTGAAGCATACATGTTAAAAATATTTATTAGGGAAACAAACTATTTTCAGCAAGGAAAATATTAAAATATTGGACTAGCAGAACTCTCTCCCTTTCTCTGACGCTGTGTGTGTGTGTGTGTGTGTGTGTGTGTGTGTGTGTGTGTGTGTGTTTCTCGTGCCATGCCAAGGGTTAGAATTTGACCCTCCAGACTCTCAGCCAAATCATACACGCATCAGTTATCAGGTGATGTCATGCCTACCTGGTGCTTATATCAGCATGGTGGCTACAGTACGAGCTACTGTACGACATTAAAGGCAGGAAAGTGTAGATCGAAGAAGCACAGGGGAGGACCCAGTTTAAAGTGCTTATCTGTGTTATCACTGTGGGCCTCTCTAATGTCTCTCCATGTGGCGTTCACGAGGTGGGACCAAGTCATTGTTTTGCACGTAAATAGGTCTTAAATTTGGGTTTCGAGTCACAAATCAAGTCCTAAATGAGTCAAAATTCTCTCTAAACCAAACTGAATTCCATTAACAAGCACCATGATGAGCCAAAGCATCAAATCAAAGCACATCAAAACAATTAAAACTCAATAAAAAGACAATAATGCATAGTATACGGAAATGTAATGTCTGTAATTCCCTCCCATGCGTTCTGCACATCACCACCCTTTGAAGAGTGAAGGCTGCACTGTGTTTGATACCGCGGCTAATTCCACAGCGGCCCCTCTATTGTTTCCAACGTCGACTGGTGGAAGGTATCAAGTCATCCTGAGTCAAAAAGGATCGAGTCCAAGTGAGGTCACAAGTTAACGGTGTCAAAGTTGACGTTGAATATGTTGAGTCTCAAGTTAACAAATTGGGCGAAGTCAAAGTCATGCAACTCAAGTCCACCGCACCGCTGCTTTCTAACCATCGCAGGCCGGGATCACATAGCGACCATCATGTCACCAAGGCGACTGTGACGTTCAGATTGTATAGAAACAAACTTTTGCTTGCAGAATAAAAAGCTGAAAGTGTTTCTGTACATGCTGTCAAGTGGAACAATAAGCCATCAGTCAAGAGAAGCAGGTGACATCATCATCCCAAATATATGACAGCATGGTATAAGAGTGCTGGTTCACGTCCAACGGGGATCCAGCCAGGCTTCATGAACCCATGAGCAATAACAAACATCTAAAATTCCAAATAAACTCAACTCTACGGAGAAATCTGTCATCTCTACTCAGGCCCCAGTGTGGAACATCGGGATTTATCTTTATCTGGACTATTCCTGATTCATCTAACGTGTTTTCAGGCTTTTGTTGAGGTTATCGTTGGTCTTTTTCCACACGGATACACAACAAACACCGTGTTTCCCCTCTGGGTCGCTCCTAACTCCACAACTTTGCATCTTTGCTTTGATAGGGTTGGTACTGTTTACTTTATATCACTATGTATGAATGACACACAGGTGGAGGAGCGCAATGGTTTGTATGGTGTGTGTCTATGTGTGTGTGTGTGTTTGTGTGTGTGCACCTGCGTCGTCCACAGTGTGTAGCAGTTAAAAACAGATATCGCCACATTGTGTTACAGTGCAGTCAAAACCATCAAAAAGATAGATAGATAGATAGATAGATAGATAGATAGATAGATAGATAGATAGATAGATAGATAGATAGATAGATAGATAGATAGATATGGGCATGTTGTTTTTGCTGTGCTGTGATAAATATGGGGCCAAACTATTAATAAGAATGTCATTTTGGTACCCCCACCCCCTCCGCCCTCCCCCCTCTCTGTACCCCCATTACTCTTTTGGACCCTTGCCCAACAGTGTCCGCATGGCAGCTGGACGCATGCGCGCTGGCCCGCTCCTCCGCTGTGCTAGAGTGTAACGCAAAAGTCCACAGGCTGGCGCTGCAAGTTGGACACGCAGGGGGTGAAAATAATAATGGTGTGTGTGTGAGTGTTGTTTTGCGCGCACAGACAGACAGCTAGACAGACAGCTAGGCAGACAGCTCACCGGGAACGAACCCTCGAGTTTTTTGACTTTGTGATTTAAGCTTTTCCTCCTCCGCCGGTACGTCTAAGTGTGTGTGTGTGTATGTGAGGATCTGACCGAGCTTGTTTTTGTTGTTGTTTTTTTGGACTCCGGGCCGGTTATGGGCAGCAGTGGCTGAAGACTTCGGGCTCGAGTGAGTCAGTGACAGCGTGCAGACAGCAGAGAGAGCTGCGCAGCGACAACAGCGCCTTCCTGACCATGAGCGTCTCCAACGACTGAAGGGAAACTGACGGAAGCTGCTCACTTTTTGCTCTTTTTAATTGGGAGAAAGTTGTTTTTTTCACACAGGTATGTTCACTTTACACTTCCACACCTGCTGATGAGTGTTTTGAAATCAATGACAAAAAGGTTACACGGCTTCATTAAAGGTTTTAATCTCAGGGTCCTAACTCGATCACTGTGACAGTTATTGACTTTGAAGCCGATTGTTGTTTATGTAAACGTCATATTTTAATGTTATTACAGACAGACATTATCAATCGATTATCAATGATTTTTAAGATTTTTTTGAGTATCTAAGGATTAATTTATGTGTGGAAAATGTTATTGCAACACAATTACAGCTCCTCTCCTGCACTGTACTGTGTGTTTACCTGAAGTGTGTCAGTCAGTTTGAAGCCATCTAAACTTATTTTACAGACGTATTGATCCGCGCTAAGATGATTGACGCGTATTAAATAGATCGATATGAATATGAGGTGAATTAAAAGCGGGTAAACAGACAGCAGCAGGCCTGTGAAGGTGGAGTAAATGTCACCTGCTCCTATAAACCAAGGCAGAAGGTAAATATGTCACTTTTGTGGCAGGTTCATTTCTGATTGTGTTGTTGATTAATAAGTGTGTTTGATTTGAATGTAGACATTTTATCATTCAGTTTGCATCACTGGACACATGACTTAGGAATGCACCCCCCCTTTCACACAAACACACACACACGCACACACACAAACAGTGTCCGTGGAGTTCACAGCCCGCGCGCATCCGTCACACTTTCTCTCCATCTCTGCTCTCATCCACGTGGAGTTTGTGTTTATATTTGATATGTAGGAAATGGGAATCTTATACCGCGGCGGGGCTCCACGGGCTCGGGTGGCCGCTGGCTATTGGCCTTGCCCCCCCTCCCCTCCTCCTCCTCACCACCCCATCACCCCCCCACCCCAGAACAACACGACAAGCTACGCGGCGACTCAGAATCTGATAGGCCCGCTGCGCTGTAATCCATACAGATTAGATTTCACATTAAGGTCTCATACTTAACCAACGCGCATTAATGCGCAGGAGATGAGGTTTGATTTGTGGTGATTCCTGGAGATGACAAAGCAAACGCAGCGTGTTCAGGCTGCACGGGGATTACGTTGAGTTATGGTGTTACGCGTTTTTTTTTTACAAAATAAAAGATATACAGAAGAACATAAATGTCCTTATTTTGAAATAGCCCTTTATTCCTTATGGCCTGTAAACAAAATGGCGCTGTGCAGATTCACATTAATCAGCTTCTTTATCATACATTTTATTTTGAAAATTAACTCCAATTCAGGTGAAATGTTCTGCTATTATTTTTCCTTATTTTTTTTAATTATTATTTTTAATTCTGCCTTGTTTATTTTTACTTTATTCATTTCACCTTGCAATATAAATGACAACAATAAATAACAGGCCTGTTTTGGCACCGTTTAACTTTAAAACATCACAGCTTTACACAATATTTTATCACAGAGGCACCAATAGCTACAGAAAAACCTATCCACTATTAATTCGCTGTATTTATATTCAATGTTTGTTGTTTAATTCGAACCTATTGGACTCGTGCTGGAGGTTTATTTTCGCACCTGTCGCGATAATTACGCGCTACATCGTTTACGCGTCAAACTAAAATAAAAGTTGTGTGTCCTCAATGTTCCTGTGCGACTGTTAAACCCTCAGATGATCTTGCAGAGGGGAACGTGTTGTTGCCTCACGAGTGTGTGGGGGGGAAACTGAGTACGTGTGCGTGTGTATGTATGTGTGTGTGTATTAATCAATAATCTGCCCGTAAGTGATTGTTAAGTCAATAAGCTTTGAGTCGAATTTAATATGTGACTTTTTATTACAACCCCCGCACCAGCAGCAGTCTGCGGTTTGTTCAACATTCTCCTCTCTTTGGCTTTTATAGCGTGAAATTACCACAGTGTGTGTGTGGAGTGTGTGTGTGTGTGTGTGGAGAGTGTGTAGCTGGCTTTCTGTCCCATAATGTTTCATCTGTGTCGCTGTCAATAGGCATAGTGAGAAATATAATTCTCTCTTCTGGGACGGTGAAGGAAATGGCAGGCTGTATTGATCCCCCGCAGTGTCAGGTGACTGCTGGATGGTTTCAGGGCCAAAGTCAGGCAGGCGTGTGGGAAACAAGTCACCAGCATCACAGGAAGAACCAGAAATACACACAGATGCCGTTCATTTAAAGGCAGTCATTCATTTTATATTATGAGATCTCTCGCGTAACTCATAATAGCTGTAGCTGCTCACCGTGATGAAGGTGACGAAGGCGAGAAGTTTGCCAAACTATTTTCCAAAGAACCTAACAAAGGGTCAACTTTAGGTGAAGCGTGTTTTTTATTCCCATATACAGTATATTCTAGCTTTAGAGAGGATAAACATAAAGGGGGCGAGTGAAACACAACCAGGGGAGAGCGGGATTGCCTGTGTAAGGCTGATTCTGTCCTCCACAGAGGTGAGAGAGAGAGGGAGAGGGAGGGGGGGAGAAAGAGAGAGAGAGAGGGAGGGATGGAGGGAGGGAGGGAGAGAGAGACTTGGGCACAAATCAATTCGCCTGAGAGACGCATTATTGTCTACGGTTTCAGGCAAGGAGGAGCTGAACGCTATGAAAAATTAAAAGGATGCCAGTTAGTTTAAAGGATCGAGCCAGAAAACTCCACTGTGTGCAGGACACACACACTCCCTTACACACACACACACACACACACACACACACATTTGGAAATAAAATGTCTTCTTATATCATCCAAAGTTGAGGTGTCCTTAGTCAAACTTTTAAAATATTTAAAAGTAGTGAGCATGCAGTCTTTGGAGGAAGGTTCACACACACTCACACAGACACACACACAAACACACACACACACACACACTCTCTTAGGTGCGTTTCAGTGCTGTTGGTGCTGGAGGCAGAAGCTCAAAATGGACACAACAGCAGATCTTTGTCAGGAGTTGATTTAGATGAAGTGGGATTCATTTTTGTTGAGGAAAATATTGATCTGACTTGATTTGATTGATTAATATTGTTTTTTTGTTGTAATCGCATGAAGGAAATTGCTGGCTGGAGTGGAAATGGTGAGACGAGGGCCCAGTGTGTCTGACTGTAACCGCACTCACTGACACCTCAGATCTCATGACTGGGTGGACCTGTGTGTGTGTGTGTGAGAGAGTGTGTGTGTGTGTTTTTTTTTGTCTGTTTCCGACGGACAGAAAAAAGCAAATTCACACCGGCTCTTCTTTTTGGCGGGGAGTGTGAGAGTATGTGTGTGTGTGTGTTCTCCCTCCTTTCACTCGGCCTTTTGTCGCAGGCTGACATGCATGCTTGCATCACGGCGGCGAGAAAAAAACCCCAAAAAAAGCACAGACACCCACAGCGAGACAAAGAGATACGATGTTATGACCGCAGTTTCAGCAGAAACATGGTATCTCATCTCTCCCTAAACTCGTAGACAATCGCCTCCGTATCTCTGTCGCTCCAGACTTGTGCGCCAACCTGTCTCCTGTCTAGCGCTAACAGGGTCACTCACTGTCTTGGTTGTTGCTCGCCCAGCCTGTGTGTCTGTGGTCCCCGGCCAGCCCAAACCAGCCGGATCGCTTACACTTCTCCATTTTCATTGTTGATATTTACTTCTGCAATTATCTCTTCACTTCAACCCCCCACCCCTCCACCTGGAGCGAGCTGAAGAAGATGATATGCTGAAGTCGACGCTTCCCTCCTTCGCTCTCCTGTTGCTCGCACATAAACACAAAACGTCCGACCGACACATGCACCTAGGCGCTTTGGCACAAAAGAGGACGTTCGCCCCTCGGCCGGTGCGCTGATATGACGGAAAACACATTTTAGTGGAAATCGTCCAAGTGACAATCGAACCCCCACCGACCCAATGGAGTCTCTACCCAGCGACCCCGTGAAATGATGATGTTCACCGATTCACTAAATAAAAAAGAATCTGAATGTTGTCGCCTTTGATGCACATATTGTTCTCATTTTTGTGCGCCCAGGTGTGCAGTGGATCACAACCAAGAGAAGCCATGGAGGCCTCACAGGACCTCAACGAACAGATGGTGAGTAAAATGCTACTGTATGTGTGTGTGTGTGTGTGTGAGCGAGGGAGAGAGAGAGTGTGTTGTGTGTGTGTGTAAGTAGGTTGGAGGGGTGGGTTGGTCATTATGTGTGGGCTACCTTGTATTGGCCACACAAGTTTGAAGAATTGGGCACATTGGAGTGATGTCCGTGTGTTTCTGCGTGTGTGTGTGTGTGTGTGTGTGTGTGTGTGTGTGTGTGTGTGTGTACTAACTCACAGCAGATGTGGTGCACTAAGTGTACAGTCACCATATGGCAACAGTCAGAGTGAATGAGACTTCATTAGAGACAATGCTGGACACCGGCAACAAGTTAGTAACTGTGTGTGCTGCCTGGAGGGTGTGTGTGTGTGTGTGTGTGTCTGTCTGTCAGCCTGTGTGTTTATGGGATCGTAAGAGGAGTGTTAGATTAATAGACTGTAAGCTGTACTGTAATACTGCAGGTGTGTTATAGTCCTGGGGTGATGAATCACTATCTGGGTTTCTTAACTTCAAAACTTTATAGACTCCAGCACACACAGACGCACGCACACACACACACACACACACACACACACACACACACACACACACAGACGCAGTGCCTGAAGGGTTGTTAGTGTCTCTGGACAGCAGGCCGTGTCTGCGTCACGTCAGAGCAGCGTCCCAGTTCTGCTTGTTTAAAGATCAGGCCGTATTGTTGGGAAAATGATTTTGGCGGCGAGCGAGGTCCACTCGCATTTCAAAGTCGTTAGTCAGCCACCAGAACAGGTGTAATTTCATCTCCTCCTCCTCCTCCATCAAGCCTGGTTCTCTCCCTCCCTCCCTCCCTCCCTGTCCCTCTCTCTCTCCCTCTCTCCCTCTCTCTCTCTCTCTCTCTCTCTCTCTCTCTCTCTCTCTCTCTCTGACCTGCCAGCCTCGACTGTAATAATAGCGTGAAGTGGGACACAGGCACATGAAGTATGTTGTTTTTCCCCACTTTTTGTGTCGCTCCGTCAGACTCGCCCTGGTTTCGATTACCAGCTGACCCCAGCGGAGCACTGTCACTCACACGTACCCAGAGGAAGGAAGAAAGAGAGAAAGAGAGAGAGAGAGAGAGAGAGAGAGAGAGAGAGAGAGAGAGAGAGAGAGAGAGAGAGAGAGAGAGAGAGAGGGAGGGGAAAGTGTGAGAGAGAGGGCATTTGTCTTATCCTGCTGCCACCCAAATATCAAATATTGATGTCCATATTCCACAATTACTTCACCTGCTTTAAATAGGGCAGTGATATCATTTATAATGTGAACTTGAGCTGGAGCGCAAAGACATTGATTAATTGTTCGGGTTGGAAATGAGACCTCAGAGCAAGGACAGAGATTTGAATCGTAGCACACAGAGCTATACGTTTACTGGGGGAGAGGGGGGAGGAGGGGAGGGGCGGGTGATCGTGCGTGACGCCTCAAAATGTAGGTTCACAGCTTGTTTTGTTTTGTCTTGTTTTAGGTTCTAGGTTTCCTCCGTGTCCATTCTGAATTTCTGAAAATGAGAATATTGTGGATTTGTTGGTCTAGCAGGCTTAAGGATTCGTCCGAGGGCTGTAAAGTTTTAATTCTGTTTGGCTTTTAAAGGCAGGAAGTCACAATATTCTCTCCAGTACTTCTCAAACTGTTAAACGTGTATCACTAGTGGTACTTGAAGCGCCTCCTGGTGGCCAAGAGAAAGTGCGTACAGGCCAAACAATTGATTTCTATTGGTATTAATTGATTCAAATGGTGAAATAGGCTTGTTGTTGTGTGTGTGAACTATATAAGTCCATTAAATGTAACTTTTTACTGTCAGTATAGCATATGCATACGTCCAGGAGGTTCACTAAAGGATATCAGCCATTATATCACAATGTCAGTATTACATAACATGTCCTCCAGCTCTGTTTCAAGATTTGTCAAATTATTTCTGGCAGGCGAAACTGAGATGTCATTTGCAGTTTGGCCCATTGGATCGGCCCACTTTGGTTACAGCTCAACTGCGCCATTACAAATGACAGCGTTTGCAAATTACATTAAGCTCAACGCGCATATTTCCACTTGTAAATCGAATCTGTAATTAAAACGAATTCCGCCGTGAGTTCTGCGGGGGTCTGCCGGCGCTTATTGAAATAGGTGTGTCGCGGGTGGGTGCTCAGACCTCACACACAAGCTTCAAGGAGTTGTCTGTTGATACCTGATCCCCACCCCCAACCCCCCCTACCCTTTAAACCTTCATCCCCTACTTCCTCCACCCCACCCTTTTCCCACCGCATCCCACCCTGCGTCATCTGGGTTATGGTCAGGCGTCCTCTCTGGCTGACTGCCTGCTCGAGGGCCAGTCTGCCGTCTGGGGTCCTCGGGGAACGCTAGAAGGAGCCCGAGGCGGTGCCAACAGTGGTTAGCCCGTAATGCTACTTTTAGCTTGTTTAACTGTCCAAGTCCACCTGTTGTCACATACTTGTATGGCTTTGGACAGAAAGGTGATAGATGCCTTTTCTTCTTAAATTGGGTTCTAGTAAGAGTGACGCTGTGTTAGGTGACGATGATGATGATGATAAAGAGCCAAGGGTGCAAAGTAACTAAGCACATTTACTCAAGTATGTGGTACTTAAATACAATTTTAAACTACTTGAGTATTTTCAGTTCATGCTTATTTCTGCTTTGTAGAGGAAAATACTCCACTTTTTATTCCCTGCATTTATAGTTAATATCTGTAAGTTACTTTACAGAATAAGAAGCTAAATTCACTACAATATTATTTTAGTTTAACCCGTCAGTTTGATGAATTACTGGGAATAAAACTTTAACTCGCTTTAAAACACATTTGTTGTTTTTATTGCCATTGTTCCTCCAAAATGTTAATTATTTAATGCCTTTATTATTGGGATAAAACACTTTTTTTCCACACTTTTGGGTGAAAAAAATGTGTATTTTGTAGGCAAACAAACTATTACTATTTCCAGCACAAATGTTTATTCCATGTATATCAACTTTTACTTTAACTTCTGATATTTGTACGTTTTTACTGCCAAATTGCTGATTTTTAAAAAATTCTACATGCTTATATTGAAGTATTTTCCATTGTGTTACTGTATTACTTCTTTAAATGCAGAATATAGGTTCCAACTCTGTGTGGAAGTGGTGGGGATATTTTCAAAAAGGCGTTTATGAGATGTTTTTGATAAATATTTGGATAAATTATGAATGTAGTTAACACTCACAAGCATGAATTTGTGTAAGTATGAAGCTGATATTTTCTGTACATGGACCAACGTGAGTCCCGGGGTTTGCAGACCCACGCGGTCCCTCGATCCCTCCTGACCCGACAGAGCCCTGATTGAAGTCTCCAGCCTGTTGGCCGGCGTAAGGAAGTGGGGAGGAAGCAGGCGGAGACGGGGGAGCGGCGGTGTTCGGTGACCCCAGGGAGTCTTGCGGGGTTTTAATGTATGGCCACCAGAAGAAAAAAGTCAGCGAGATGGAGGAGGAGGGAAGAGGATGAAAAAAGAGGGGAAAAACGGTTCTTTTAGCCTTAGCCTTTTCCTCTGGTGCACTGGGAGAGGCCCCGCGTATGGCAGCTGTCCCAGTGTGTGTGTGAGCGAGAGAGAGAGAGAGAGAGAGAGAGAGCAAGCGAGCGAGAAAGAAAAAGAGAGAGAGAGCGAGCACAGACCAAGTTAGAGGAGCAAAAGGGGGTCAGGTTGCACCCCTCTTTCACCCCTACAACCCCATACAGACACATTCACACAAACTTACACAGCAGCAGCAGTAGCTAAATACGAGCAGGGCCCAACCCTGATTGCCAAGATTGCATTGGCGTCATAGATAGTCATTGCGAAATCTGCCCGGTGACAAGGCCTGTGGACAGATCACAGGAGTGCGGAGTGTAACAGCTACCCCCCCTGGCATCCCCTCTAGTAGGCTGGTATCCTGGTTGTGGCACCGCATGCTTCAATTTCAGCTTAGTGCACAGTGATTCTTGTAAGATTTATGTTTAGTTGACAGCTGAGTGTTACTGCGAGAGGCTGCCTGTCAGACGGCCAGCTCCTGCCACCTCAATATAAACTACAGGATATGCAGAGAATGCGGACAATATTTAGGGAAATTCAATCTTTTGGGGTAAAAAAAAGGGAAAGTCAGAATCTGTGATGAAGAAGAAGATGCGAAGGGATGAAGGTGCCTAATATTTGGGATATTTGTGCTATATTATTTGCAGGTGCTCTAATTATGTGCCTGTGCTGCACTAAACATGTGACTGAGACGTCTGCATGGATCGTATGGGGAGAGTCTGGGCTGCTGAGGAAATGGGAGGGAATTCATTGATTTACAATTGCGCAATCTCAGCTTCCTGCTTGGAGTCAGCATATGTTGATTTCGATTGCATTATGGTGTAGACGTGATGATAGAATAGATACGTCGCCTTAATCGGAGAGTGATCAAAGTTTTAGAATGCCGAGCTGAATTAAAATTTGTGTCTTTTCAACGAGGGAAACTAAACTGATGAAGCTGAAGAAGAATGTTGGAATAAATGCCAACAACAAACTTCTACACGTCAGTTGAAATCCAGATTCCTGTCACGGTGTGCCTGGATTGAGCCGGCATATAACTCACGAGAGAGCCGAGTGCGAGTCGCTACCTCAGCCAAGGGAGGCCGGCTTATAGGTGTGGGGTCAGCAGGTCACAGACAGCAGCATCTGAGCCCGGGCCCAGTCTGACTCTCAGCCCAAGCCCCCAAACAGACTGGAGAATCCATCTAGACGCTCAGAGCGAACAGCGTGGGCTTTCTGAAGGAACGCATCAGACAGGAAACCACACAACGAGAGCCTGAGTGTCTGCTTTGTGTGTGTGTGTGTGTGTGTGTGTGTGTAGGTGTTTCTCACTCTGTTATACACATACGCTTTGCTCTCTGGTGTGGGCCGGCTGAGGTCATCTGAGTGAAGTCTCGTATTGTGACTATACGCTTGTTAATGGAAGTCCTCCTGTGTTTCCCCTCCAAATTTCCCGATTTCTGCCAAACATCTCTGACTGTATTGATTATTCCCGGCCATACTCGGTCAAGGAAAATCACGCCGCTGCCAAACGTCACATTACTGAACATTTATATAACATCTAATCATTTGAGCAGAGAGAAACTTGCACCATGAACACCAAACACCAAATCCATCAAAACACCGCCATAAACATATTGCATAACCAGAACGCCGCAGTAAAATAGGCCGATATTTCACTCCGCTTTGGTTCCCATCAGCTTCCTTAAAACAAACGCGCCCGACAGCACCGCCCGCCTTTCACGCGGGGCCAAACGCTCATCTGCCATTGGTTACACAAAGAAGGAGCATATTTCCTCATTTTGCTGGGGTAGGAAATGAAATTGCAACAGTTGCGCTTTGGTTACGGAGGAACCTGCCCGCCGCGAGAACTTCCTCTGCTGCTCTGCTGGGAGATTGGGTTTCTCTGCGCGCCGCAGAAGCAGAGACGCGGCGGAGGGGTCGTCGAGGCCAGATGGGGTTGTGAACCGGGTCCTCCGTTACCGTTTACTTATTACTTTGGGTTCGCAACACCGCAGGCCTGCACAAAATCAGCACACTGGAGAAGAATGCCTTGATTGAGCTCGCCGGGTATCTGAACAAGCTTTGAATCCACGGCACAGTGTGTGTGCTGTGATGGAACAAACAAAGCATGCTGGGAGCTGCCAGCCTCTCAATATCCTTGAAACCATCTCTGACATTTAGCTTAATTTTCCTGCTCTGGGGTCACGCTGTGCACAGGTTTATTGGTAATAAAGTCTGTTCTTCATAAAGGGTTTATACGTTCTAACCAATGGCACTATTATTAGTTAATGAGTCGTGTTTAAGGAAGGAGTTATAACTGAGCGTCTGGGTTGCCAGGTTGTGTTGCGAAACCTCCTCTGGCACAAACAGCACCTATCAGGTTGACTTGTGACTTATTGTGACTGAACGGGTTGTTATGATCCTTTAAAAGAGGACGACTCATAACCTCAAATGTATTTGCGTGATGGCTTATTATGAAACTCTAAAGCATTTATAAAGGACTTCTTTACTTTCAATAAAGCCATTAGTTACAGTTTATAAACTCTATAAACTGATGGACATTTGTGACTGATGTGTGATGAAACAAACACTAGATCTGAACCTTTACACTCCGCTGCTGAACCTGATCTGATCTGTTCAGCGTTCTCAAAAGCATTTTACTCACCCTGTCCTTGCTTCTCTCGCCCTGCCTGTCTCTCTACCCGTCTACCTGTCTGTCTGTCTCTCTGCCTGTCTCTCTGCCTGTCTCCCTGCCCTGTCCCACCTTCTCTTTCTCCGCTGGCCCGCCCGCCTCTTCGTCTCTCTTGTCTCTTCTCTGGATAGAGTGATGATTCAGGGCCTATTGTGAAGGCGGCAATCCGATACAGAGGCAGCCCGAGAGCGGAGAGGGCGGGGGGAGGGGGGGAGAGAGAGAGAGAGACAGAGAGAGAGAGGGGTGAGGAGGGTGAAAAGCAGAAGGGATTATGGGTGTTCTCATAGCCCGGTCCATGTTGTGTGTGTGAGCCCGGGGCGCTTTGGCACCCCTACCTGTCCTCTGCTTTACCTGTTGCTCTCATTCTCTAATTTGGCCTATGGTCTCTCTCTCCCGTCTCTCCTCTTTGTCTGCTTTTATCTCCGTCCCTGTCTCTCCCTCTCTCTCACACACACACACACACACACCCCTCCCCTGAGCTCAGACTGTCCCCCGCCGCCCTCCTCTCTCTCTTTCTCTCTCTTTTCTTTTTCACACTTGCGTTACGTCGTCCTCTCCTCAATCTGTCGTCTCGTCTGTTTTGCTCACAGACATCTGGTATTTTGGGAGGTGATTTTATTAGGAAGACGATCCGAGGTGTTTGGACGGCAGCGAGCGCCGAACAGCCCGTGACTTCAGAGACACTCAACTCCTGTTCGTGTCGGGCCGCAGTAACTTTTAATAATGGCCCACATATTGAATCTGAGAACAGATGGCGTGCGTGTGTGTGTGTGTGTCCGAATGTCTCCTTCCACACACACACACATACACACACGCACGCACGCAACATGTGTCTTTCTTTCTTTTTTTTTGGGAGGATATCTACCTTATGTTGCACCTTTGCCGTGCACACACACACACACGCACACGCACACACTGTGATGTCACCAGCAGCATTATTTAACAGGCAGCTGGGAGGCCATTCATCATTTAATTAAAAGCGTCTGAAAGGGATCTGAGGCCTAATGAGATTAGCTTTAATTATTGATGCCACTGCTGCCACACACACACAGAGATCACAAACTGACACACACACACACACACACATGCTTGTGCGAACGGTCATGACCACTTCGGACCCTCACCCCCCCAACCACTATAGATGGAAAGACACACACACACACAGAGGCAGTTTCTTCCTATACCACATACACACACACACACACACACACACACACACACTTTTCGCATTTTTTAGCATTTACTTCTCTCTCATACCTTCTTATCTCTAATCTCACACACACACACACACACACACACATCTCATCGATTTCTCTTCACTCTGGGATGTGGAGGGGGGTTGGGTTAGCCGATTGGGGGGGGGGGGGGCGGGGTGCGGTAGCTGCGGTCAGGCTGGGGATAAGGAGGAGGGGTGTGTGTGTGTGTGTGTGGTATTGTGTTTCTTTAGGTTGCACACAGCAGCAGAGGGAATCGGGAAGCTCGCACTGTTTTCAATCGCAAGTTGAAATCTGCCACATAATGCGTTGCTTAGATACCAGGAGGTGTACGACAGATACGTTCTATCTTAGGTGTAGGAGTAGTAGTAGTAGTGCGACTGATGCATGATGGGAGTCTTACGTTCCAAACCAATTCATCCAAAATCAATCAAGCAATTCAGTCTGCGCCGCACCGCTACGTGTGTGGATGTGAAGGATTGAGTGAGCGAGCGAAGAGAGAGAGAGAGAGAGAGAGAGAGAGAGAGAGAGAGAGAGAGAGAGAGAGAGAGAGAGAGAGAGAGAGAGAGAGAGAGAGAGAGAGAGAGAGAGAGAGAGTGTGTGTGTGTGCTTGCTGAGCCGTGGACTGGTGTAGGTTTCTCCCAGTTGTTTTTTTAATCACTCTCATCAGATTAGCTGAGCAGGGGCAGTCGAGGCCAAACGCTTCACAATTAACAACGCAGGACCCATGGACACACACACACACACACACACACACACATGCACACACACATCCGTCAGTGACTTTTCATTTGTCCCCATTGAGTAAAGCTGCATTAAATCATGTCTGTGATCCCCTCACTCTCTTAGACAATGAGGAGCCAATTCCACTGGCAGCTAAGAGACCACCGGGAGGAAGGAGAGAGAGAGAGGGGCCGCTGTCACTCTTCATCGCTCCTCTTCCTCCCTCAATCTGTCCTGAACTGCCAATCCCGCATGCACCTTAAGGATCCTAGTGTTCGTCTCAGTCCCATTACGTCATTACTTTGATAAACTACATTTTCCGCCGCGGCATAACAACGAGGCAAAAACAACAACAACGCCGCTGCACCATTTTGTCTTTGATTTTTTTTAAAGTGAAGGATTCTTTGTTTTCTTTGATTTCCACGCTGCGGTGATCTAAACCTGCGAGGCGCGTTGGAGCAGGAAGTGTGTATTGGCTATTCCCTTTCACACTGATGAAATCATGCACCCAATATAGGCCTCCTAATTTTTCTCGCTGCGTAGCTCCGAGCGACCGCGCCGCTTGTTGTTCTCTCTCATTTCTCACATTCGGATGAGACGAGTTTAACGGAAAGGCCAGCGTCTAATTTTAGCTCTTTTTCTGTGTGTGTATGTGTGTGTGTGTGTGTGTGCGTGTGCGTGTGTGTGTGTGTTTCTTCTCTCCCTGGGCACTCTACCTTTCTTTCTAAGACAAGACAGTTACACGATACGTCGTGGGTTGCAGAGACGTGTGTGAGAATGCGTACATCTTGTGTGTGTGTGTGTGTGTGCGCGTGTGTGCGTGAGTGTGCGTGTCCTTTCATTTCTGAGCATCGCCCGTCAGATTCACGTGAGAATACGCAGTTAAAATGAAGTAGACGACGAGCCAGAAAGAGAAGGAGAGATGGAGAGTACCTATTCACCCCTCCTCCTCCTCCTCCTCCTCCTCCTCCTCTCTGCTCCACAAGCTCACCCTGTTCTTCCCTTTCACTCCCTCACTTCTTTTTTTCTTTTTTTTTTCTTTTATAGCTTCCTACTACACCTGAAAAAGGGGCATTTTTGGAGGTATAAAGAGAAGGATAGTTTTACACCTCCCAGGCTGGGGGAACCAGGAGGGGGGAGGCGGGGGAGGCGGAGGGAGGGAGGGAGCGAGGCTCGGCACAATGTATTTTACATGAAAGGAAGGGGATAGGGTTACCACGGCGATAACCACTCATACAAATGGCGAGCGGAGCGCTTTGAGCAGGGAGGGGGGGAGGAGGAGGACAGGTAAACCGGTGAGTCTGAGAGCGAGAGAGAGAGAGAGAGAGAGAGAGAGAGAGAGAGGCAGGTTTTGTTTGTGTGGTGAGTAACATCCTTCATGAGTGTGTTCTGTGGTCTATACGCACACCGGCCAATGTCAGAGACAGGGGTCGCTGGATGATCACATTGCACAGGTGTGTGTGTGTGTGTGTGTGTGTGTGTGTGATAGTATCGACGCGTGAAAGCCATCTCACTAATTGAAAAAAGTGTGTTTTTGTGTTTGTGTGTGTTGCTGGTTGTATCTGTGTTGAGTTTAGTTTGAAATGCTGCAGACTGATTGAACTGAATATAAATACATACATTGAATAAAACAGAGACAGAAACACATTTCCTCTCTCTGGCCGGCTGATGAAAAAGGGAATCTCGAGGGGCGACATCGCAGGACATCTCACTCGAAAATAAATGAAAGGCACCAAAGCAAACAACAAAGGCGATGAAGAGGAACAGCGTGTGTGTCTGGCTGTCTGCTGAGAGGAAGATAAACTGCTGTTGTTCCACTTGAGGAACAAAGTTGTTCTCAAGGGCCTCTTAAAGGGGAGCCAGGCACTTTCAAAAACTCTCCCAACGTCAACAAAAAAACCTAAGTCGAGTCGCCGCGTCACTTAGCTGTCTAATGTACTGCCCGCTCAGCTCACCCCCCCCCCCCCCCCTCGCCACGCTCCTCCACCACGCTCTTCCTCACTTCCTCACTTCTTTTAAACTTTTTTTTTGTGTGTGTGTGTGTATTTCATCAGCCGTGTTTTGGGACGCCCCCCCCCCACCCCCCTCCTCATGCTCCCCCCTTCTGCTTCTCCTCTTGCTGTGAAAATATTTCATCGGGTGGAGGGGGGGAATGTATTTGGACGACCCCCCCCCACACACACACACACACTCCTAACCCCTCCCACCCCCCCACCCGTCGGGGGTCCTGCTTCGGCTAATAATAAAGTGCTTGAGTTGTCAAGCGCTGCTGCGACGCCCTAATCTGTTCTGACAGCTCGTCCTCGCTCGCCCGCTCTCTCTCTCTCACGTCCAGTGCGTGCACAAAGGCACGTCGGCCCGCACGCACAAATAAACACGCTCGCCCCCGCGCCTATGACACACACATCAATCAAGAGGTTTGATACACGCTGGGGATACATGCTGTATGACTGGGCCACGTGCTGTCACCATGGCGATGATGTTTAAAGTGATACAACTGCGATTTTCGCTCGATTGCCATGGCGTCGTTTCTGTGCGGACAAAGGTCACGGGCATTGTTTTTGGAGATGTTTGGCACTCATGTGGACTCGGCGACCCGCATGGATCCCTGCGCTTCACGTGATTGGCTGAAATGTGATGGAAGGAAAACTAAACTAGCACCTGAACGAAATTGATTATTGTATTTGTATTGTATTTGCCCTTAATCAATAAATACGTGTAAGCACGAGTGTGTGTTCGTTTGCCAAAGTCTGTCTGACTCATTTGACTATCAAGGTGTGAACATTATGGTGAGTGAGTGAGTGAGTGAGTGAGTGAGTGAGTGTGTGTGTGTGTGTGTGTGTGTGTGTGTGTGTGTGTGTGTGTGTGTGTGTGTGTGTGTGTGTGAGAGTGAGTGAGTGAGTGAGTGAGTGAGTGAGTGAGTGAGTGTGTGTGAGTGAGTGAGTCTGTCCCTCCTCTTAACAATTTGAGGATTTTGAGAGAAAGAGTGCCATCTTCAGACCAAGGCAGCTAGGGAGAGCACACACACACACACACACACCTCTGCCTCACATCTGACACACACGTGTAGCCCCTGTGGTTCAAATTAACACAGATTGGTTGAGTGCGATCGTGTGCAAGTCCAACACGGTGAGGTTGAAACAGAGGGAGGTGTGTTTGTGTGTGTGTGTGTGTGTGTGCATGTGTGTTGTGGGGGTCAATTGCATGGTGTGAAGTTTACGGTCTGGCCTGTTCTTTCTACTTTCTACTGCACAGCCAGACGTTGACATTACATCGACACCGCGTTGCCTTCGCTGTTACTTTTTTATCTTCATGGCAGAAATCACATCAGAGCTGCCAAAAGTGAAATCATACACACGGACGCCGTCGATTTGAGCTTTTCAGATTCTTTACACTTAACTTTGGCCGAATTAATCATATCTGTCTATTTCAGGACTCCACCTAAGCTAAAACAAGACCGATCTGTTCCCTTTTAACCAGGATTTCTGGCTTCAAGTGTGAGCTCGGGTTGAGTCTTTTTTGCGAGTGTCAGTTGAGCAAAGGAGGCAGAGGAGGAGGAGGTGAGAGAGAAAGAGAGCGAGAGAGAGAGCGAGAGAGAGAAGAGGGGGAGGAGGCAGAGGAGGGGGGAAACGGGAGGACAGAAATGTTCCCCATTACACGAGTAGAGGAAGACGGGAGCTGTACATGGATTGACCTTAGAGACAGAGAGAGAGAGAGAGAGAGAGAGAGAGAGAGAGAGAGAGAGAGAGAGAGAGAGAGAGAGAGAGAGAGGGAGGGAGGGAGGGAGAGAGAGAGAGAGGTGTAGTTTCTGTGCATTGTCTGAGTGAGGGGAAGGAGACTTACACACACACACACGCACACACACAAACGCACACACTGAGAGAGCAGACATGCATTTTGTCCCGTAGAGCAAGAAACAAGAAAGAACGTGAAGTGGCGAGTTAGTGAGACAGACAGAGACGAGTTGAACAGCGTTTGTGTTGGAGGAGTGGTGTGCGAATGTGAGTGTGAGAGACGAGTCTCCTGTGTATGCGTGTGTGTGTGTGCGTGCGTGTGTGAGAAGGGAGGCTGGTGGATCGTACGGCTCTGTAATGCTGTGTGGAAGCGCAGCTCACTGACCTGATTACACCTTGAGGTAAGAATGGATCTCTGACTCTGTGTGAGCGTGTGTGTGGGAGAGTGTGTTTGTGTGTGTCATTTTATCAATTAAATGTACACTGTAGTATGTTTAGTATGACCGTATTGCTCATCTGGCTTGTGATTAAATAAGTCATAGGTGTGTATTGATATTATTCTATATGAAGCTGCAGCAGCTTTCATTTGTCTGAATGATGTAAAATAAGTGTGAGTGTGTAATAATGATAAAAGCATTGAGATAAAAAAGGTTTCAACTCAAATCCATCATGTTTTTATTTTATGACATTTAACATTTAACAGAAAATAATATGGGCTTTTATTTTGACGGCACCGATTTGAGTTTGTGTGTTTTTATCTTACAAATTCTCTTTTTTTACATCAAAGAAAAAATACTCTAATCTCAATATTTACGCCGATGCACATTACAAGTGTTTATTATTTATACTGATATTTTTAAGGTGGAATTGTTATTTTGTGTTTAAGTATCAAAGTGAAGTTGGAAAGGAAACATTTTCATTTAAAAATTTCCTTGTGAAACATTTAACGTTCCCTTTGAGGAAGGAAAAAGTGATAGATTAAAAAAAAAAGGAAGAAAAAAAAGAAGCTATCATACACTCTCTCTCTATGTGTATGTGTGTGTGTGTGTGTGTGGTGTGTGTGTCTGTGTTCGTATCGGATGTCCCATTGCAGATGGGTTGGGTTATTACCAGAAACACACAGCACTATTCTTCTATTCTCTCTCTCTCTCTCTCTCTCTCTCTCTCTCTCTCTCTCTCTCTCTCTCTCTCGCTCTCTCGCTCGCTCTCTCTCTCTCTCTCTCCTCTTCCTGTTCACCCTCTTTCACAATGTGCTAGAAACAATAACACACACACACACACACACACACACACACACACACACACCTCCGTTAATGCACCTTTTCTGTCAATTTTAAATGAGGACAGAGGGACGCGGTGCTCGTGCTCGTGTTTTCTCCTGACTCACGGCTACAGTGTCTAATTTCTGCCTTTTAAGGTCAAACCGTCCGCGGCCTCATCACCGGGTTTGACTCATAAAAACAGCGTGAATACGGAACAACGCAAACCGAAACAGCAGCTAATTCCCCCTAAGCAAATAATTGTTATTTGCGGATAATTATCTGGGGGTACCTGTGTGTGTGTGTGTGTGTGTGCGTCCCTCAGGGAGTCCCCAGGCCGGGCGGGTTTGTGTTCTAGAGCGGTCACCCGGGCCAACCAGGTTAAAGGTCGCCTATTTAAGCGGCTCAGATGACACAAATGGGTCCTTCAGGCATCGCGGGCCACCTAAGAGTGCACTTTGGGGCCCTTTGGCCGTGTTATTGTATTATTAGAGTTAAAACGGGGCGCTGACTTTACTGCAGGCGACGCAGAGAGCCAATGTGTGCAGGCAGACGGCTCTTTGCTGGGATTTCGGGGGTTTTTGTGACAGATTTTCGTTATTTATAACACAATTGATGACATAATGGCTTGATGGAATTGTTCTCCTCTATTGTGTGTGTGTCTTTGTGTGTGTGTGTGTGTGTGTGTGTGTGTGTGTGTGTGTGTGTGTGTGTGTGTGTGTGTGTGTGTGTGTTTTAGATGTGATACCCTGGGTCGGTTTGCGGTTGCTTTCCTGCAGGTTTTCGCACTTCTTAAACACGGTCAGGGTAGAAGAGATGTGCGCCCGTTTATACATTCACCGTAAATCCACATATAATATGTTTGACGAAGGAATAACACCAGATAGCACAAAAGCGAGGGGAGAGTGAGAGTGAATGTGATTGGCTGAGATAAAAGCAGGCGAGAGATCGGGAGATGAAGAGCGAGGGAAAGTGTGTATGGAGGGCCGGGATGATAAAAAGCTCTCCAGCATCAAAGCCTGCGTGTGCTTGTGTTTTCACAGATCGTGTCGAGACAGAAACGGCCAGACTGGCGTGTGTGTGTACGTGTGTGTGTGTCTGTGTGTGTGTGTGTGTGTGTGTGCGGAGGATTTCCACGCGCGTGTGTGTTACATGTGGATTGCAGTTTCTCACGGCTATGCTGTTGATGTCGTGACTGACAGCCTTGTAAAATTTCAGCAAAGCATGAAACGTGACATGAAAGTGCTCCGTGTGTGTGTACGCAAGTGTGTGTGTGTGCGCGTGTAAAGTGATCCGTACGAGGGCACCAGCTAACCTTTGAACCCTTGTCTTAAACAGCTAAGTGCTGCTTCTTATTCGCTCACAGCAGGATCCTCTAATCAGAACCATAACACAAGGCAATCCACTACACACACACACACACATGTCCTAGTTTCCACATACCACGAGTGTGTGTTTACTTGGCGCAGTACCTTCACTCTGTGTACTTGCCTATGATTGCTCTAATGTGCAAATGACTTGAATGTATGCTGCCAGCGTGAATTTGACCACGATTTGGTGTGTGTGTAATCCTCCCTACTTGTGTGTGTGTGTGTGTGTGTGTGTCCATGTGCGAGCGTGGGTCTGGCACCTCGCACGTGTCCTACACCTCGACAGTGTGTTGACACAGTGATTATAGGGCAGCTGGTACACATTGGCTCTTGCTCCGCCCTGCATTTACTGTTCTAATTAGTTCCTGTTCCAAATAAGAGAGAGGAATTTTAATAGAGACCCGCTGGTCTGCAGTCTACCTCTGCATACCCTCACACACACACACACACACACACACACAGAACCCTGCTGTGTGTGTGTGTGTGTGTAAGTGTGGTCGCCGCATTGGAAATTATTCTTTTTTTTTCTTCTTTTTTTTTTCTCAATGATGAATCTGAAGCTCCGCCCACTTGCTGATTGACACGACCAAATGTCTTTCCCACCTCACTTTA
>NW_027467030.1:720000-775000 GCF_046128005.1 Genypterus blacodes | reverse complement strand
CGCACGCACACACAGCCACAAACAATGACTACAATGTGAACAGACCATTTCTGTCAGAATTGTATTGGGGAAATGTGGCAATGATGTTGGAAAGCGTTTCAACAGGTGCAATTAATGGAGTGAGACAGACAGGCACGGTTGTTCTGTCCCTTCTGTTGAGACTAGAGGAAAAAGGGTGCAACACACACGTACTTCAATCTCTACAAATGTGCTGCGACAAAGGCCAGGCTTTATTAACAAACTGGAATTGTTCAAAGTAAGGTCTTTTGCAGGAGAATCCAACCATTCAAAGTGAAACAGAGTGGATGCAGGAAGAGAGAGAGAGAGAGAGAGAGAGAGAGAGAGAGAGAGAGAGAGAGAGGTTGGCAGTGAATGGAACGGGGGCTTTACCAACACAGACACCCTTAACCCTCTGAGGCTGCAGCCAGAGAAGCAAACCAGCGGCACTCAGTCGTGTCTGACCTGAGCTCTGAACACCCTCGGCTTATTATAAACCTCATGTTGAACAACGCAGGAGGTCGTTTCTTCAACTGGAACAAGGCAGTCACTGCTTGGCTCATTAAAAATGGATTGTTTTAATTAACGCCCGCCAATCAATACACCAGAGGAGAGGAGAGGAACAACTGCCCACACAATTAATAATCCTACTGTGTATTTGCATTCAGATACAAACACACACACACATTCCAAACCGTCATCTTGCCTCCACCCTCATTAACCCTTTCATGCACGATGTCCACTTGAGTGTAGTCCGCTGTAGTGGACATTACGCGTCAGTGACTACAATTCATGCAAGAATTTTTCTTCTTGAAAATGTTTCATCTACAGTAACCTTTTACCTTATAAATAAATGTTTTCAGATTTTATTAGAATAAATTAATTATAATTTATGTATGTTGTAATGTTTATATCAAAACAATAATCATTTTATTCATTGATTTGTTAAAAACACACGTTTTCTGTTTCTGTTCCTCAGATGCACAATGTCCACTTAAGTGGACATTTCAGTGACAATTGGTGTAAAAAAAAAAAAAAATGTATTTGTTCTTTTTATGCCTAAAGATAAATAAAAACACTTGGGAAAAAAATCCTGACTGGGGCTTTCATAATTCGTGCATGAAAGGGTTAACCCACAAAGCACTGATGTCTCCCTCCCCCTCCCCCTTCCTCTTCCTCATTTTATGTTCATTCTTTGCCTTTATCATTTCCGTTTGCATCCAATTTGTCGTGTACGCTAAAATTTTGAGTGACACTTGGTTGGAGGATGGACCCCCTGTCTGGTCGGGCAGGATTATTAAATCCCTGTTAGTGCCAGGCAGGGTAGTGACCTCTGACCTCTGACCTCTGACATTTCCATAAAGTAAAACAGACAGGAAAAAGGGATTTTCCTCACAAGGATCAACAGGCCGCTGCATTTTCTAATAATTAGGAATGCAGCCTTTGTGTCACAGAGATGACTTAAATGTAGGAATAGAAAAATAGGAGAGAAGAGAGAGAGAGAGAAGCAAAGGGCTGAGGAAAGGAAAACAAGCAAGAAAGAGGTGTGGATGATGGAATATGGCTGAAACTAAAGAAAGGAGAATACAGGAAGATGAAGAGAGCAGGGGGGAGGTGCAAGTGGAGGTGAGAAGAAGAAGGATGAGCACAGAGTCAGGGCGGGGCGAGAAAGTGGAGGTGTCAAGGGAAGGGAGGGCAAAAGAGGTGGAGAGGGGAGGAAGAGTTTGACAGAGGAAAAGTAAAGGAGCAAGGCACGAGGTAGGAGGATGCAGATGAAGGGGAGGAGGGCGTGTGTGAAGGGAGAGAGGGAGGGAAGTGAGTGAGGCGAGGCGCGACATGACGGGGGGGAGGAAGAGGAGGAGGAGGCAGGAGAGGAGAGGAGGGGGGAGGAGAGGAGGCAGGAGAGGAGAGGAGGGGAGAGGAGAGGATGACAAAACTCATCCTGTCTAAAAATATACCAGAAAGAAATATGGGGGGATGGGGCAAGAGAGAGGGAGAGAGCAAGAAGGCACGACAGAGAGAAGGAAATGAAAAGAGGGAAGATAAAAGGAGGTTTACATGTGTGGAAAAGAGGAAAGAGGCATTTATTCTCTTTAAATGGCTCGCATGAGATGGAACAAGAAGAAACCATGAAGAAAGACATGAAAACAGAAAGGATCCCATGAGAGAAGAGGACAGGAAAAAGGAGAAGGAAATAGAAAGAAGGAAATGAGGCGCTGGGAGGGGTTTACCCTCTGGACAGAGGGAAGGATGGAAAGAGTGAGAGGATACATACGTAGGTGGAGATAGTGGAAACGCTCAATAAGATCAAAGCAGACCAGAGAGCAAAAGACAAGCAGGCTGCATAATTAAAGGAATAGAAGAAGAGAGAGAAGATCTACAAGGTGCCATGGAGAAGAAAGAGGGAGATTGAAAATGATGGATAAATGAGATTTAGACTCGGGGCAGAGTGGGGAGTGAAAGGAAGGATACATCAGTACACCAGGGGGGCTTCCTCTTCACCTCCTCCTCCTCCTCACCCGCTCCTCCCTACTTGCTAATGTAGGATTATCGATTCATGCCTGCTCTCATCCAGTTTGCACATTAAGGAAAACCCCAAAGACCTGGAAAACCCCACAGAATGTATATATTATGTATGGATATATTCCATGTACAGCATGTATTATGTATTTCAGTCCTATAATTCCTGTAATCATATTCCTATAAACCTATAATTCCCATAATCAGCCATGTTTCTTGTTTTGATGCCCTCTGTGGTGAACCTGACCTGCAGCAGCCTCAACGAACAAATGTGTGCAGCTGCAGTAAGTAAACAAATACATACAAGGTGGATATGATTGCATTTCTGAGCAATGCTGGAATGCTTTAGGTTAAGTGATGTCATGTCTGATATACTGTTGGTTACCCAGGGTGCTGTAACTGCTCTCCAAACATCACAACGACCTGTTATACATTTGCCAGGCTAACTGAAACAATATTTAATGGCCACAGCTTCGGTTTCTCTCATTCCCAGCGTCAATGTTGTCAAACCATCAAACTTGAAGGTACCGAGGTCATATTTGTGTCACTGCCTCTCAATCTCGCTGCCTCTCTCTCTCGCTGCCTCTCACTCTGGCTGCCTCTCACTCTGGCTGCCTCTCACTCTGGCTGCCTCTCACTCTCCCTGCCTCTCACTCTGGCTGCCTCTCACTCTGGCTGCCTCTCACTCTCGCCGCCTCTCTCTCTCGCTGCCTCACTCTGGCTGCCTCTCTCTCTCTCGCTGCCTCACTCTGGCTGCCTCTTACACTCCCTGTCTATCTCTCTCGAGCCTCTCACTCTTGCTGCCTTGCCTGTATGTTTTGCAGATGAGAGCGTGTTGAATGATGATTGAACACTAAACTGCTGGCTCTTGGGTTTTTTCTCTGTGTCCTTACATGATCCAAACAGAAAGAAGGAAGCAATTCAGAGGTGTAAGTAACACATGATCAATACATGTCGTGGTTATGGATACGTGATCCTTGAAATTGACCCGTGTGCATTGAGTCATGGGAGTGGAGCGGTGCCAGAGCCTCTGCTGACTGATCACTGCAGCCTGCAGGGGCACGCTCACATTTTTATATACAGATTTATCACTGAGAGGACTGGACTCCTCCCAGGCCATTAGGGCGGCAGCATTTGGAATCTGGTTGCAGATTAAGTTTTGTCTGAATATGTGTGCAGCCCTTACAACCACACACACATACACACACTTTTGCATTAATGTTTAAGTCTCTTGCAAGAGGTTATATTTTGCATGACAACCTCAACAATCTGAGCGAGCTGATTGGGCGACAGCATTCATATTGCTTCCATTAGAACAGAGTGAAACCAGATGAGTGGGGGACAATATGAGCCAATATGCCTGCTCTGTAATGCATTCATCTCTGGCTGGCAGGCAGGCAGACAGGCAGGCAGGCAGGCAGGCTCAGGGTATTCAAAAATGTTCTCCATCTCAGATTGCCCATTACACTGGGACACTGGGATTACAAATTGGAATCAATAATGGAGCCACTAGACCACTGAGTCATGCAAATCAGGTTCAAAGTTCCTTTCAGATTATTTTTATTCGATGTAAGGCCGTTTTTTTTTTTTACTTCCAACTGTGATGAAGAGATTTGATCCTGCTTCATCTAAGGCCTGCTGAGGTCAAGGTGCAGGTCAGAGGCAATGAAACTGGAAAGAACCTCACCTCCAATTTAAGATGTGTTTCATAGCTTTAGTTCAAATTTGCTCCTTGGTGTAATTCAGAATGTTATACCACTGAATATGGGGTCAAAAACGCATTCTAATCATTCTTTACTGTCTCCAACTGAAATGGTTTCCACTGACAGACCTGTTATTGTGACAAATTAGTTATTGTGTTAATGTGGACAAATCACTGAATATACCCTGGAAATTGTAAATTACTGAATGAATGAACCCCATAAGAACACACACCCCTGTCTGGTGAGTGAGAGCAGACTGCATCCCTGTCTGCACTCTGATGACCTTAATGCTAATTGTCCATTATGTAGGTGGCATCTAAGCCCACCTAGCTCCTGTAATGATAATGACTAGAGCTGTTAATTACTGCTGCTGCACGTGTGTTTAAACGTGTGTGTGTGTGTGTGTGTGTGTTTGTTGTTTAATTACGCTGAGCACACTTGACCAGTGTGTGCAGCCATGGGTGAAACCGCCCCTGTGCTGCAGAGAGAGAGAGAGAGAGACAGAGAGCCTCTGGAAAAGGTGTGATTAGTCCAAGTCACCCTGACCTTGTCATCGGTTAGCCAGCACATACACACTCTCACACACACACACACACACACACACACACACACACACACACACACACACAGTTGTGGTGTTGATGTCATAGTGATGTCATAGCTGTCGTTTTCAATGGTGTGCAGTTGATCACCAGATCACCATCTGGCTTGGCTGCACACACACACACACACACACACACACACACACACACACACACACACACACACACACACACACACACACACACACACAGGTTGAGAATGTTCACTGACATTCCCAGGCTGTTATTTGAAGAAACCTTTAGACCTTTTGAATCGTATACAGCGTCATATACGGAGCAGCACACACACATCCACACCACCATCGACACGCACGCACACACACCAGTTTATTTAGGTTCACTTCAATTCCCAATAATCCAGGCAGAAGTCAGTTGGGGGCATAGGCCTCCTCTCTCTCACAGCTCCTCTCTGTACGGCTTCGCCTTTAAGCCAACAGTGAAATATACGAGCCTCTCCAGCGCCTCCATTCATTTACTGCCACTTCAATATGAAATGCAGGTGTCAGAGAGTGCAAATGTACACACACTCTCTGCAGTGACCGTCTGTGCTGTATGTCTAGACTGGACGTGCAGCAGCTGCCAGGAAAATAAAGGAGCTATGCTTATTAGCCCAAAGAAGAACAAACAGCGAGTCACGTTTAGAGCAGCAAATAAAGAAGCTCTGATGAACTTAGAGGTTTGATCAGTTCTGTGCTTTATAGAGAGCTGCAATTCTGTGAAAAATGTCAAAGATTATTAGTTTAACCTTCAAAGTTGATTAAAGCGCGGCTGCTTTTTTCATGGCACAGGTCAGAACAAGCAGCCCGCCTCTAAGGACCTCACCGTCCCTCTCAAGGGCAGCTGAATGGAGGTGGCTGAAGTCCGGGGGGCTAAGTGTGTGTGTCTCCTGCTGCATCCCCACCCAGACACTTCAACCTCTCCTTGGATTCAAACCGACAATCCTGACGGTGACAAGCTCACCTTATTTACCATTAGGCTGCAGTGTGTTTGGCTGGACTGGATGTTGGATTGTAACACACAAGCTGCTTCAGCCTCACATACAGTACACACCAATAACACACTCAGCACAGGGAGGAAGGTTGATGATCAGGCACAATCCATGAGATGACTGGGCTGTCAGCGGGATTTTATGTGCATGTTTCAATGTGTGTGTGTGTGTGTTTGTGTGTGTTTGTGTGTGTATGTGTGCATGAGCAAGAGAGAGCATGAGAGAGAGAGAGAGAGAGAGAGAGAGAGAGAGAGAGAGAGAGAAAGAACAGAGCTGAGAGTGTGTTGGAGACTGAGCAGAGGTCATTTTAGCTACCTCTACTAGCCATTCAGCCATGACTGCCTTTTAGAAGAGCACTTACCTTGACACACACACACATACACACACACACACACACACACACACAGTACTGTAAGACGGATGAAAGCACATCAACTATCCCCCTTGGTGTGCAACGAGTCCAGCTGAGATCAAATCATGTGTATGCACCTGTGTGTGTGTGTGTGTGTGTGTGTGTGTGTGTGTGAGGAAGTCATTTCCTTTCCCAAAGTTGTAAAGTTAAAGTAGTTCCACATTAGATAAGTTGCCACAGTTCAGCCACAGTGGACGACATCTGTGCTTTCTTTGCGTCATGCTTGATCTAAACATCTCCATCTACTCGTACTCGTTGGTACAAATTATATTTCTGGACTGAAACACACTCTGTGCACCTCAATTATAATCGATCTGCCTTTATCTGATTAGCAGGGAATATGAGGAGCGCTCCTGCAGGTTGGAGGGTTGCATCAGAGACGAGCGCTGCCATCCGATCCCATCCAAGACACCGCAATGCAACACAGCCATCCTTACTCAACCAGTGTATCATATCAAGCTCCCGTCTCACCTCAGCCTCCTCTCCGTGTCTACTGCTCACCATCACACATCACTATTCCTCTCATTCCCTCTTGATGTGATGCCATCTCTATCTCTCCGTCACAATTGTTCCTCTCTTCCTGTCGCCACCTCGCCCTTCTTATCTCTGCCGTCTGTCTGCACCACCTTAATATAGATCTCTGTCTTCCATTCTTGTTTATTCTCTCATTTCTTTCAAAGCCTGAGTAATCATAAAAGAAAGGTTTGACCCATCTTGATTCATGATCTCTAACATAGCTATTTATTCCAGCTTAAATGTCCCAGTTAGGTCTAACCTTGTCCCACCCCTCTGCTCCCTCTCATCCATCATCCCCCCCTCCCCTCCTCCTCCTCCTCCTCCTCCTCTTCCTCCTCCACCTCCTTCCCTAGACTTTACACTCTTCACTGCGCTCTTTGAATTGCTGTCCCTTTGCGCATTCATTTCAATTACCAGCTCATGTATTCATTATTGATCTGGTGGCAAATCAATGCAAGGATTCAGATATTGATCAGAGAGACGGAGCTTTAGAGAGATGAAATTCCAAAAGGTTAAACCGAATCTGCATTTCCTTAGGCCTTGGAATGCAAATGGCTTTAATTAACAGGTGGACCTCCTTTAACGATTAATAATAGTTAGCACCTCGGGGGATCAGCGCTTGCCACATAATGTGCTATTATTATTGTATTACTGCCATATAATGCGCCAAAAAATAAATAAATCTAATCAAACAAAACAAAGATCAGATGTGACGCAGCGCTGTTTTTGCCTTCAAGTTCCAATAAAGTGTAATAAAAATAACAGTAAATAAAAGTTTTAAAATAAAGTTTGAACACCAAACTGCTTGGTTGATGTTGGAGCCCTTCTTCTACTCTTCTTCAGCTGAATGGAGCCGTCAGGGAGGCAAAGGTGAACCCTCAAACATGCCAGACTCACAGAAATACACAACATACAGTCCACGTTACACACTGCACAGCCTAGGGGATGGAATAATAGTTTCTCAAGTGATGAAATTCTCCTAACAGCTATGGCCGCCCACACACACACACTCGGGTTCTGCCTGAGGTTTCTTCCTGTGAAAGGGGAGTTCTTCCTTTCCGCTGTTGCCGAGTGCTCGCTCATGGGGAATATACATAAAGTTGAATTAAATTGATCAATAATCACGTGTACAACACCACATGTAGCCTAGGCAACACAGGCAACCAGAGCGGAGAGATATAAAGACACACAAACACATCGCTTAGTAGGCTTGCATGTACTGTGTGAGTGTTTTTTGTGTGTGCATGTGTGTGTGTTTTGTCTATATCTATGTACCCTGTGTGTGTTTGTGTGTGTGTGTGTGTGTGTTCCCCAGGTTTCTCACACACACACAAACACGCACACACACACACACATATATACACCCACACACACACACACACACGCACACACATACACACAGACACACACACCGCTACCTCTCTCAGTGTGTCTTGCTGTTGTCTAAAGGGCAGCATATTGAGTTGAGGGTGACTGAACGCCTCACAGTTGCGTCTGACTGCCTGTTTGGCTGCCTGCATCGCAAACAGACACTCGCGCACAGCGGGTCGGTAAACAGCACGTGCCTACACACACGCACACACACACTCACACACACGTCCACAGACTGAATAATGCTTGTACCTGAGCTGAGAGGATGACTCATACCTACAGACAGTGTTCGCCACAGGAGCTTTGACTTTGTGTTCCCCTCTGTGTGTGACCTGCTCTGGACCCTGTGTGTGTGTGTGAGGACACCGCACATTTCTTATGCAAACCAAAAGCAAACAAAATGTCCCTGATATTGCCTTCCTAAATAGAGAAACATCCCTGGTTCTTCATCAGTCCAGCCTCTCACTTTATCTCACCCGTCTCTGCTTCACTTTGATTCAATCCAACAACAACAACAAAGCTCTGGTATAGAGAAAGATTTTGTCCTGGTCTTCAATCCCTGCTGAGAGCAATGTGCCCACCCACCCGTGCATCAAAGTTCATACCCTCCTGCACAATTGCCCTGTAATGTCTCCCAGCATGATGCAGCAGCAAGAGAGCATCTCAAGCCATCGTCAGCCAGAGGCCCCCGGTCAGAGAGATCGCAGCCTGGGTCGGGGCCCTTGAGCAAATTGAATCTACTGCAGAATGTGGAGGTCTGGGCTGAGACTGAGCCCATTTAAAAAGGCTGAAGATAAACTCACAAATGTAGTAGGCCATACTGTAGATCAAAGCTTGATTAAGGCGTTTTTGTTTCATGTGCCTGTGATAATGGCAAAGGAAAGAAAAGAGGAAAGAGATGGAACACAGTCACAGTTTGGATGAAGCAAACTCTGTCTCACTTTAAATGCAAAGGAAAAGACACAATTACAGATCGTTGGTTCACAGCTCACATCCTTTACTGTGTTGTGATCCGGCCAGGAAGCATCTGTGTTTACATAACCTGAGACAAGACTCAGGGGGGCCAACCGCACATAACATACAGTATACAATCAGCTGCAGGGACAAACAAACAAACACACACACACTCCTATATATATGTCCCATATGCTCCGGCAGCATTTGAGTTTCCATCTGCTCTCGCTCAAAGACATCTTCCACTGTTGAACTCTCACCTGCTTTACAGTGCATAAACACACACCGGCTCTACACTTAGTGTGTAATGTACAGCCTACATAGCCAGGGAAAATGCACATTATCGAGTAATGTGGGTGACCCCAGAGCAACCACACACACACACACACACACACACACACACACACACACACACACACACACACACACACACACACACACACACACACACACACACACACACACACACACACACACACACACACACACACACACACACACACACAGATGTAGCACTGTTCTCTTAACAATGTAGCCTGGCCCTAAGGGTGTTAAACACCTGCCATCAGTTTCCGGTAGCATTTCTCTCTCTCTCTCTCACTCTCTCTCTCTCTATCTCTCACACTCTCCAAAGTAGGGCCAATATTGTTGCCATGGTGATTAATGAGATACAAAGATCTTTAACATCATCATTAGGGGGTTATGAAAGCAGAGGATGATTGTTTGTGAGGGAGAGGGAGAGCGAGAAAGCACAAGTGGGAGGGGGAGAGAGAGAGAGAGAGAGAGAGAGAGAGAGAGAGAGAGAGAGAGAGAGACAGACAGAGTGAGACAGAGACAGAGAGAGACAGAGAGAGAGAGAGTATGAATGTAAAGGTGAATCAACCCTTGGGTCTGCAGCGTTCCAGGGATGATTCATGTTCCCACAGCAGAGAGGAGTTCACCTGGGGACTTAGGTCACATCAAGGTCATGGAGGCATGAGTCAGTTTGATTCCACTAACTGACTGGGAAAGTGTGATAGATTACAGACACACACACACACAGCTACTGTAAGTCAGTGCCCTACACACTCAAACTGAAGCATGATGCCAGCTTTGACCATTAGACTTTTTTCCAAAGCTGCGAATTCTTGATTTCATGCTGAGTAAGGTAACACTGTTATTAAAGATACATAAGGATGTAAATCTCACATCCACCAGGAGGTCGCTCGCACCAATACATCACATCCCTAATCTTAAATGTGTGTTTCAGTGTGTGTTCCATTGGGAAGTTCTTGTTCCGCCAAATGATGTAATCAAGGAAGAGATAGAAAGAGGATCGATGGGACCGAACTGAGGCAGACATGAAAGAGCTTTGGAAGCCTTCCTTTCTCCTCTAACCCAGCAGATCTGAGACCAACAAGCATTCATTACACCTGCAATCACATAGTGGATGACACACACACACACACACACACACACACACACACACATACAGACACACACACACATCGCTTTAGCCTTCTCTCACAAGCTCAGGTTTGTTATGTTTTTACTTTCAAACTGATTGTTGTATGCATGTACGGTACATGTTAATAATGTGGGTGCAATCTGTGCAAGTGGTTGTGGAGGTGTGTGTGTGTGTGTGGCTATTTCAGACACACTTGGTGAAAACTAGGCAAAGCACAGCAATTAATTCCTCTTTGAAGCTAGTAATTGGCAAAACACAGTTTGTGTGTGTGTGTGTGTGTGTGTGTGTGTGTGTGTGTGTGTGTGTGTGTGTGTGTGTCATTTGCCAATATCTACTTTGATCCATCTAAGCCATATTTGAAGCCACAAGCCACAGGAGAGGAGAGGAGAGGAGAGGAGAGGAGAGGAGAGGAGAGGAGACAATAAGAGAAGAGAGTAATGGCAGAACAATACAGAAGAGGAAATGAGAAAAGTGTCGGCGGGCCTTGAGGCCAGAGAGGAATGGCAGCGTATCAGCAGACGGATGAATGGTGAAGTGTGTATGAATGTTTTATTCTATGTTAAGATTAACGCCACACCAGAGAGTGAACTTAATGAACACGGCCCAGAGGCTGGAGGTTAATAACTGTACAGCCTTAATAAAGATGTGATCAAGTGTGTGTGTGTGTGCGTAAGAGAGAGATATAGGCTAAAACCATCTACACACATAGTAAAATGAAATGTGCTACATAACAGAGTAGCAGCTTTGTAAAGTGTGGCAGTTCCACACATTCATCCTAAAAAAAGGTAAAATCCTCTCTAATCCATCTTTTATAATCCAGGGTCATCGCCTCGCCACACTTCTCATTACATCTGTCCTCATAGTCTCAGTCCCTCTGTCCTTGGGCAGTGATGGACTCCCGTCTTGATCCGAACCGACACGAAATTTAATCTGGGCAGGGAAACGAAAAAAAGATTCCACTCAACACGACCTGGACCGCCGCTGTCCCGACCCTTTCAGGTGGACATGGACTTCCTGTCACAATGGAAAACGCAATGTTTTGGAAATGATTGAGGTCCGTACGAGTTTTGACAGGAAAGGGAAAATGTTACTTCTTGAGATTGAGGTTTTCTACATACTGGGTATGAAGTTGTAGTTGTAGCTGTGTTGCGTTTCCATGTTGAGTCTGATTCTGTGATGTAGGATTCACGGCTCTGTGGTGCCAACATGAGAATCTGCATAACCTGAGCTACAGAGTGGAACAGTGTGTGACGTCTAACTGACCCCGACAGTTTGACAGATTCAGGATTGTGGCTTTAGATAATCCCCATAATGCAATGTATTCAATCTCATAATGCATATTACACATATGGTGTTACGCAACGCACAATCAGCATAATCTGTCCAGGCTTTCTATGGATATGAAGACATGGATATGCATGTTCACGCTCACGCAAACACACACACACACACAGCTGCAGATGTTCATATCCAGCTTCCGCTGTCCAGTGTGTGTGTGTGTGTGTGTGTGTGTGTGTGTGTGTGTGTGTGTGTGTGTGTGTGTGTGTGTGTGTGTGTGTGTGTGTGTGTGTGTGTGTGTGTGTGTGTGTGTGATGTTGAAAGGTACTGGCAGCATGGTGCTCAGACTTCCGTCACATTACTAATGTCACACACAGACAGGATAGCAGAGAGCCTGAGGGGAGCTGTGTAGCTACGGTGTGCACACACGCGCACACACGCACACGCACACACTCTCTCACAGTGAAACACATACGCATTCACGTGCAGTTCTACATTCTGTCTTAATGCCGCCCTCCATTTTTAAGTCAGGGCCGTTCCCTGCACTCCAGGCTTTTAGTCACTCAGGAAAGCAAAGAATTAGAAAAACAGATAGAAAACGTTTACTAGTTTATATAATTAGTAATGAAGGAATGCAATCCATAGTGCGTCTGGCTGTTACACACGTTCTCCTTCATACTGGTTTCTCTTCCATTCTTCACTCCGTTTAAATACTAGATTTGCTTCAAAAGCTTCGATACAAGGACGACGCTCTGTGATTGTAAAGATATTAAATTACACTGCTGATTCTGCTAACTCTGCACTTAGCCACCACTTCCCTTTAGCGGAGAAATAAGTGCACTTTACCCATCTGTCACAAAACACAAAGAGTGAGCACTCGCCTCTCCTTCACTCCATCTCACTCTGACCTCCTTCCATTTCTGTCATCTGCACCGGCGATGAGGAGAACTGACTGCTCCTTCCCTGTGAATGCCAACAGGTGGGTCACGGTGTGTGTGTGTGTGTCTGCCAGTAATGACAAGAAGCAGTACAGTCTGATAACATAGCAGATGGATAACACCGGTGCGTTTGATTCGGTTGTGTTCAGGAAATGAGACAGACGGAGCTGTGGCAAAACTAATGGAGTTAAATGGAAGCGAGTCGTTCATTAGCTCAAAGCTTTCCCGTATGATCAACTTCTGATGGAGGGAACCAGAGTGTGTGTGTGTGTGTGTGTCTGTGTGTGAGCGAGCGATAGAAGAGCCAGACGTAGTGTGTCAAACTGAAACAAACAGACAGACAGACAGACAGACAGACAGACAGGTGCAATAGCATGACATCAGAGTGGATTATGGGTATTAAGGAGTGCCTGTCTTTGTTTTTCTATTTATTGGTTTTCCATCTCGCTCCATCATCTCTCTCTCTTAAATCCAATCAGAAATTCGGCAGACACCACAATCCTTCCGCCACGCTGTTGGACTAAGGCACTGCAACTACACACATGCAAGCACACACACACACATGTACATCCCCACAGTCCAATGAAGCTGACGTCACACATGTATGCACTCGTGAACACGCAGTCAAACACAAACATTGCATTTAGAACACCCGGCAGTCATGCATGCAACGTGGCTGGACAGCCTGTGTGTGTGTGAGTGTGTGTGTGTGTGTGTGTGTGTGTGTGTGTGTGTGTGTGTGTGTGTGTGTGTGTGTGTGTGTGTGTGTGTGTGTGTGTGTGTGTGTGTGTGTGTGTGTGTGTGAGACAGTATGTGAGTGTATGGACTCAGGTTTGGACTTGGACAGATTAAGCTGGTATATATAGCAATCAGCCTGTCCTACACACATATATTCTATTGTGACTAAGGACTGTAAACATTTCCAACGATAGTGACAAGTGCTGGGAAGGAGAGAGGGAGAGGGAGAGAGAGAGAGAGAGCGAGCGAGCAGAGGGGAGAGAGAGAGAGAGAGATGTGTTTTATTACAAAATAGCAGAAGTGGAAATGTTTATTTTAGTGCCAGTGGGCATAGAAAGTGAGACAGACAGAAGAAGATTTGAATCAGAAAGCCAAACAAACAGGGTGGGCAGAGAGACGGACAGAGAGAGTGTGAAATGACAGAGGAGAGAAAAGGGAGAGACGGAGGTAGAGAAAGAACACTGTCATCTAAATTGGAGGGGATTTGTGCTGCAGAGTCACTGAATCATGTGGTTCATATGGAAGTCAGTCCAAAGTAGTTTACAGTCGGCTCGTAGCTTCTTCATCCCCCCCCCGTCCATGCAGCATTATGAATATAAAGCCATGTTATTCCTGATCTGGGCCTATTTTCACAGTTGACTAGACGCGTGTGTGATTGAGCATTTCACACACAGCCAGTCTTTCATGAGCGGGGCTGATTGTATTGGCTTTCCCTCAGAGGAGCAACACTAATCTGGCCTCAGATGATAAGTAAGAAAATGATAGAGACAGGAAGGGGTTTGCTCTCTGAAGTCTCCGTCTGCCTCTCTCTCTCCGTCTTTCAGAAAACACAACTTTCTTGCTCACTTCCTTCCACTTAGCACGGTCGCATTCTGCCGAGCAGCAAGCCATCCTTGAAATGTAATTTAGGGGAGCAACAACATTGGCGACAACAATAACACCGCCTATGAGACAGTGTGCCGTGTCTGAATCCTCTCATTCGCACACACAGACACAGACACACACACACACACAGACACACAGACACACACACACACACACACACACACACACACACACACACACACACACACACACACACACACACACACACACACACACACACACACACACACACACACACACACACACACACACACACACACACACACACACACACACAGAGCCAGGCAGATTCACAGACGACATCATGAACATCCTCAAACACGGATGCCAAAAGTATGTCACATGTTGAGTGTATTCATAATAAGAATCTCGGTGCGAGTGTGCGAGTGTGTGTGCGAGTGTGTGTGTGTGTGTGTGTGTGTGTGTGTGTGTGTGTGTGTGTGTGTGTGTGTGTGTGTGTGTGTGCACGTTGTGTTTCTGCACACGCTGGTCTTCTCCTGTGATGGATGATGACGATGGCCACAAACTACATGCAGGGCTGTGCCGAAGGTGGCAGAGATGCAGCGATGGTGGCAGAGTGCAGTGGCTGTCTTGGTTGATAGCTGATCTTTCAGGATCAATGAGATAATCTGGTGAAGAGCCCTGGCAACTGCTCGTCCTCATCTAATCCTACATAGGAATAATCAAGCAGCTTAACCATGTGTGTGTTTCTGCCTGCGTCACAGAGAGGCATAGCACGACTCGGTACATGCAGAGGGGATTATCAAACTATCTGTTGAGTTCCGGTTACATAATTGCCTAAAATCCAGTAATAAGTAAGTCGTTTGTAAAGCAGTTAGAAATAGAGGGGAAACACAACAAAAAATGCTGATTGGTACATGTGTGTTAGCTGGAATTAGAACAACTCGTCACTCCCTTTACACACACCCACGCATGCTTTGTTGCTGCATTGCATTGCGGTCTATGGAAGCGTCTGTCAGCGCTGTAAAAGCTGTCTCAGACTCTACTGTGATGAATTGTCCCTCAACTTCCTGCATTAGAAACCACAGTCTGGACGGAAGGGCTCTATCCTTCGAAAACATATCATCATGGCAGCCACGTGTCTCCACAAAATCTATGATCAAACCTCTCCTTCTTTCCTAAACACAGAGGGTAAACTGCAGCTAGTTACGGACGGAATTAATTCTTGTTGAGAGGACGTCACTCTGTAGGATCCGGCTCCCTGAATCGGTCAATATGAGACCCTGAGCTAAATGTCGTCTGCCTCATTCAGTGCTCCAGGCCGTTAATCACTCAACAACTCACTCCATCATTATCTGGGTTTCCACTGGCGGACTAAGTAGGGTACATGAGCGCAGGGGCCAGAGGAGCCTGCTGTGCACCCAGACCACTGCTGCTACATCTTAAAGTGCTGCCCTGCTAGGAAACCACACCGTTTGGTCATAAACATGTCAGAAGAATCCCTGAAGTGACGCTTTGGGAGTGATTACAAAATGACTGCTCCTCATTTGTACTGATTTCTTTTTTAACTCAGAGAGATCTCTCAGCCCTGGTGTATCTGCAGATCTTCATGAAAGGGATTATTGATTTTCAGAGTAGTTTAAAATTCCGAAAGACCGCATGGAACCTCCGTCTCCTGCTGCGTTTCACACTTTTGTGATTGAATGCAACCACTGTATGTTTGTGTCACCGGCCTGTCATTCCCCAACTGGCCACCAGCTGTCATCCCTCAGGTTCTACGCCACACCATCCTTTCCTCGCCTTCCTTCTCAAGTGTGCCAGCAATTCCTCTGCCTGCGGATCCCAACCTCTGCCAGCTCGACTGTATTATGATTACCTCCTTCTGCCCCTGTTGGATTTGGTTTCCTGCCCCCTTAATAACCGCCTGTCTCTGGATTGGCTCAGTATTCCCTCTCTACATCTTTGCCTACATTAGCCTGCTTCTGGGTCAAGCTTGTTAATTGTTACAGTATGAAGTTAATACCCCACAAATTATAGCATCTAATCCAGTTTCTTGAACTGTCTGCGGGGGCTGTAGAGAGAGAGAGAGAGAGAGGGAGAGAGGGAGAGAGGGAGAGAGGGAGAGAGGGAGAGAAACAACGATGTGTGTGAGTACCAGCCCTTTGCCAGCTAAACGGGATGGAGTGTCCTCTCCAAACTTTGAATCACAATAAACTGATTATATAGTTGTTGGCTGCTGAGCTAAAAGTCGAAAAATCCCCACAGGGAGGCTGCAAGTGAAAACGCAAAAACCCTGCAAAATCCAATAAACCTGAGTCAAAATTTGAAAGAATTTGTCTATCAGGATCTATAATGGCCTGTAATGGTTAAGAGCTGCTTCATGCTCTGTGGGCCATGAGGGAGACTCACAAAATGCACTGAGAGTCCACAACACATTGGTAGTTGTGTGGATTACAGGATTGAAATAATATAAGATGTAAATGTAATTATGGCAGCAGGGGAAGAAGCAAAGTATATTTAATTAAATACTACAATTTTGTGTTACTTATACTATGATTACTGGATGTACTGTACTTAAAGCCGTCTTGTTTGCTGCAGTAATATTATTATTAATGAATGTTGCCGCGTGCGTGCACATTTGCCTTCCCTGCAGCATTTCCCAGAGCCGTTCCTCACAATGAGTATATTTTTACTTTTGACACGAGGGCCAATATCACTGCAATCATTGTTTACTCGTACTGAAGCTGAACAGAGTTTTAACTGCAGGGCATCTTGCTTGTAACAAGTTTTTCCAAATGTGGTATTCTAGATTTTCCTCTTACCACAGCCACAAGGGATCATATACAACCTGTCTCTATGGTCCTACTATTGTGTATGATCACAAGGTGTAATAAGCACAAAGAGGTTAAATGTTGTCGGGTACTCTCATGGTTTACTAGCCACTGCTCCCCGTAAAAGGATTATTTTTCTATTTCCTTCACTTTCATTCTTTGATTGGAAACGTGTCCATCTTCCTCATCTTCGTCACACCACTCGGTACCTAACAACTCCCAGATGAGCACTACCACCACCTCCAGCATGTACTACACATATAACACACACACACAGGAGAAAAGAGGATTATGACCACTGGGACGCCCCTGTCCCAGTGGGCCAATGACCAGATGTGATCTAGTTCAGATATTGTTCAGTAACCAGAGACATGCTTCCAGAGATGCACATAACCAGATTATTGTGGACAAGAATAGCGGTGGGTTCCCACTTTCTCCAATGAGGAAGTGAGGCTTTGCTTTATGTCACTAATGCATAAGCTGAGGATAGAGACAGAGAACGTCTCAGATGGAAGCAGCGGCCATGCTGATGATGCACACAAACCACACACATAACCAGAGGAGATTTATAAATACGGCAGGAAGCAACCGACAAAATCAGAGTCAATATTGACACGTTGTGTATTTTTCCTGCCTATAAATGAATAAATACATGGTTTACTTCCAAACAGCAGGTTTCACTGGATTTGCAGTCAGAAAATGGAGCTAACTAGACGAGTGGAAGAAAATCAGCATGGGTGACAGAGGCTGGCTGTAGAGAAGACCACCGGGATGGAACCAGTCTGATGCTCTGTCAGAGGGAGTTGAGCGCAGAAATAAACACAAAACGTAAAAGGCTCTTGTTTTCAAAGAATAAATCAACTGATCCTAATGAAAATCCACTCGGACTCATCACGGTCTATAAAACAAGACAACAGGTTGGACTTAACATAAGGTGGTGCCCGGGTGATTAGGAGCGTCTCGCTGCCAGGGAAGAGTGAAGTAGATTTAGATCCTTAATTATTTGTTGACAACTTTGCCAGTGTGCATCAGTCAAAGTGTTGCCTCATGTATCACCACCCTGTGGACGTGTCCCACATTGCCTCTGCAGTCAGCAAGATGTCCACTGAATAATGGCAGCTAGACAGGCAGAAAAGCACAGTCCCAAAGCTGTTTAATCATCGTTTAAGCTGCTTAAACACAGAGGTGGATGCTGATGGGAGCTGAAACATGATATATGATATGCAAATTGACTAACAGCCGTTATTTCATTCGACAGCTTTGGCCCCTGAATTATTGAATGGTTGACTTATCTTTGGGTTAATTATTGATAAGTATTGAAGAAGTCATTATCCTCTTCACCATCATCATGATGCCATATCTAAACATTAGCTGAGCCATCCTCCTTCTTATCATCATCATCATCATCATTAAGCTCCCCATCATATTAACGTCCCCATCCTGCTGCCAAACACAAAAACATAACTCTTCATCATCACCACCATCATCACCATCCTGCTGCCATACAAAAAACATAACTCATCATCACCACCATCATCGTGTTGCCATACCCAAAACTCTGTCATCATTATCAGGATCATTGTCATCAAAAATCCATTATCATCTAAAGCAGTCATGAGAATATTAAGTGAATGAAATGTTCATCACGCATCATCACCATCATCATCATCTTCATCACCGTTAATCCCGCCTCAGTATTACTGCGTAAATGAAACAAAGGCAGTGTTCTGGTGTTCCACGTCCACAGACTCGATCCGGCGCCTCTCCGTCGCTGGCGCGCACCCTGACCGGGAGGGCATCCGAGCAAATGTTCAACCCATCCACGGTCAGCTCACACGGCGCTCTGCGGCTCACCCGGTGGAACCATCACTCACCGTACCGATGCCGGTGCCGGTCCCGGTTAAATCTCCGGGTTAAGCGGCAAACGCGTTTTGTCGTTAATGTGCGCTTAATTAAAGCTTAGCTAGAGGCGGGCCGGGCTCACGGTCTGCGGTGCCGCACACACCTGGAAGCTCCGGTGACTGCTGCCCAGTGTCCGGTAGACTCTGTAGACTCTGCGGTCTCAGACTAGGATCCTTTACTCCCGGATCCGTTCTATGTCCCGCCGATGTGTGCAACAAATGCAATTACACAACGCAATTAACCAAACTATCAAAGTGATGCCAGCTCGCACCAAACATTCCGGCACACTTCTCTCTCACACACATACACACCGACAGTCCCACACCAAAGGAGAAAACACGCACGTGCAATTTATACTAATTCACCAATAACAACAACAACAGACCTTTTGGATGTCTCCGCTCCGGTTTGTTACGATGGAGGAAGAAGAAGAAGAAGAAGAAGCTCCGGGATCAGGATGCGCCCGTTCATTCACTCACTCACTCTCTCATCCCTCCATCCTCCATTCACGTTCCCTCTGCTCCCTCAGCGGATGAAGAAAACGGTCCTTTGAAGCGGCTGAGACAGAGCACGCGCAATCTCTCTCTCTCTCTCTCTCTCTCTCTATCTCTCTCTCTCTCTCTCTCGCTCTCTCTCGCTCTCTCTCTCTCTCAGGCTGGAGTCAGTGTAAATAATGAGAGAAAAGACAGAGAGAGAGTGAAAGGATTGGAGCACCTTTACATTATCCATCTTTTAGACACAGCTGATCAGAGTTCTGTCTCAGCATGAGGCATGGCCTTTACACTTAAAGCTAATTCACTACCTGAGGGGAACAGCGCCTTACATATGCTCAAACAACACACAACACAGGCATCTGCATCCAAATCCATTCCACCTAAATGCATAACCAGAGGCAGAGCTAGACAGTGTGAGCTTGATGGTGCGTGTGTGAGCAACTACCTTACTTATAGGTACAAACTAACCTACTACCACACACACACACACACACACACACACACACACACACACACACACACACACACACACACACACACACACACACACACACACACACACACACACACACACACACACACACACACACACACACACACAGAGTTTACTATCTGGGCGTAGCAACGGAAATGATGAAGAAGACCAAACAGCATCTGGGTGTTAGACAGAAGCCCCTTGCTCATTGATTTTGGAAGAAAAAGGATAAAGCTGTGCTGGAAGTATTTCAATCTAACGTCATGCTGTCACCATTTGGCCAGATGTCATGTGGACTAAGCAAAATGCAAAAATGCCACAGACTGCATCCAACAGTCTGTGGGCAACCGACATGACTGCCTTTACTTTATTGTATAATATCATCAAATTTTGATCTATTCTTTCAATCTATTGTGTGCTTACTCCCATTTTTTACAGACCTAGATTGTGTGACTGTATACTGCAACTGGAGCAAAGCAACCAGCAACCAGCAAACGCATCATGTAGTAGATTCCAGGTCTCCATATTCTGCATCCAGCCCACCGTTCTTTCACATCCACATCTCCCATCTCCAACTCTGCTCCATTTCATCTTCTCAGCTCAGCATCAAAGCATTCTAGATCCACTGTGTGTATTAACCCTCCCCCACTACTGCCTGGTAGTGTGTCCCCGCCCTGCCTCACTACCATAATGCCAAATAAACCTCAACCATGTCTACGGAGAAAGCCACATTTCTACCCAGTTTCTATGGCAATGAGAGCATAAGCAGAGCGTTCTGGCTAAGTATTGTCACGGAAATGTTGCTTTGCACTGTGATCACATCAGATAGGTTTCCTTCTTACCTCCTGCCAGAAGTGAGCTAAAGCTAAAGATAAAGAGAGAGCTTCACATTCTTCACATAGCTCCCTCATCAGCTACAAAACCCCTTTAAAAGTTGTTTTCATAACCTGAATATTCCTCCCCAAGAACCATAAACTTTAAGTTGGCGCGGGCCAAATAAAAGCCTCTTCCATTAGACACACACATTAGATCATAAAATCTGGGGCTGTGGCTCTTAACCTCGGGTTCAGGACCACGAGGAGAGAAGATCTACGGCCCATGAAAAATTCATGTTCCTTCTCTAAGTTTCTTGAATAAATTATCGTGTTATTAATCTCTGCAAACCAAATCTCATTTTCTTATGAAATGATGAGGATCCACACAAGATATACTGTGAGATACTTGAGAAATACTGTGCTATAATTAGCTTAGACCTCTGCGTAATCTTCAAACCGTGCCGATTGCTCTGCTGCCAAGATGACAGCCGTCTTCCTAACGCGCCGATAAACGACAGACACAGGAGTCCAAAGCATTACATCACCACACCGAGGAAGATAAAAGGTTTGTTAGTAAGACAGCAAATGAAGCTTCTCCTGTGGTCCCTAAACTGCAGGCCGCGACGTCGCTATTGTGTTCCTCTGAAGACAACAAGGTTAGTTGTCAAACTGGCTTTGGATTGAATCCCTGGCTGAATCTCATGTGCTGCTCTATCATGTATCCCACAGACTTTGGCAGACAATCACTTGGAACGCACACAAACCAGTTAAAACTAGGCTACTTCTTCCTTCACACTGATTTGGCCCATGTTGCCTTTTTCCCCCCAATCGCCCCCCTCTCCCTTTGTACTTGACATAAGCTAATCTACGGGCTCTCTCTGCTCTACCTAACACACTGCACTGCTGCATTTCACTCGCTGCCAAATTGGTAATCACAAAGATGACAAACTGCATTTCTTCTGTTGTGATCCAAGATTATTTATCGGTTGTTAGATTTGAATAGTAGAAAGGAACACACCTACAGAGCAGAGATCCAGCTCTTGCGGCACTATTACTTCTCTGTAAAGCTCTAAATGGTCCCATCTGTTTGTGCATTTTGAGGACAAACGGACCCCCAGAATGAGAATTACGCAACGCACAATGGCTCGATTGTGGCGGTCAGCTGTTTATAGCATGTGACTTCAGATCCGTCATTGTCACCGTTAATGCCATGCCACACAGCCAGTATCTGCCTTTTTTTGATCAGAATCAAAGTGTGAGACATCATGAGGTAATCCTGCTCCACCTGTAATCTGGGACAGTTTCCTGAAGTTTTTAGTTTTAATGCTCGGCGCCTTTGGACCAAGCTTCCAGAGCATCTGAAGATCTGCTCCAAGTCTCAGCTTGTTCCAGTCCAGGCTTCAAACTTTCCTGTTTGGCTGCGACTTCTTATCAAATGATAACAACATTACTCATGCTCTGTCACTGCACTGGAACATCTCATGCTTTCATTTCCATTGAATGCTTTTATCCCATTTTATCTTCTAAATGTTGCTGTTTATGATTGAATGTAGTTTTAAATTCTTTATTTTCATAAGTGAAGAATTGTGAGTGCTTGCTCAGGGGAGAATGTTGGGCTTCTTTAAATGCTCTTTTGAAAAGTGCTTACATTTGTTTGGTGTATGATTTGTGCTACATTCATGTCATGGACGTGAAGATAAAATACAAAGAAGATCATTCTGTATTGTATCTTCTTGAAGAGGAGGGTGGACGGTTTCAAGGGCGTCCCTGTGTCTCTGCACGAGGTCAAGCAGAAGCATTAGGGTGGCGTCCCTACGTCCAAGGTCTGAACGCACCGTAACATGCAGAGTGGAAGGATAAACATATCGATGCTACTTCCTTCAAGAAAACACAACCTTTTCCTACAGTTGGAATTGATTCCACTTCTCAGAAAGAAGCTCATTTGATTGCTAATCTCAACAAAAAAACAGCTTAAAAACAAATACCAGCCTCTACAGTAAAAGTATTCATGATCAATATGAGACTGAGCTGTAGCTGTGTTGCGGTAAAGGAGCTTATATTAAATTATATCAGAGGAACTACTTTCACAAATAAATGCTGATAAAAGCCACTAAGCCCGTTTGAGAATGCACCTAAGTATCACAGAGGAGAACTCCAATATTGGCTATGATTACTCAGTGGCCCACTAATCAAACTGTTTGGCTTCATTTCCAACCTTCTGAGGCGCTGTTGGCTCAGGATTATTCATGAGCTGCTGCAGACTCATTGTGTCAGGCCACCAAAAAGCCATTGTAAGTCAAGACTACGGTCCATGAGGGAGCTGTGAAACTCAACTAAAGCATGATGAAGACTGGGTGAGCAAAGGAGATTCTCATGAAAGCGGCATTGTTCCACACTGGGACACACACACACCCACCCACAATCGTGTTTCCCGCACATGAATTACTGAACACACATGTTAACACACACGGACTGGTTGATTGCTTTCTTTCCACTCGGGGGTTTTGTTTGCACTAATGGCAACACAGTTGCATCAAAGCGCTTGTCGCCACGCCATTCTGGCTGTCAGGGCACAGCATCAATCACAAGAGTCAATTAAGTGAAAATGTGGCTGGAGGCCTGATGGTCATGTTGACGCTCAACAACTCATCCATGTCAGCGCACAACTTCCACATCTGTACCTGTTCAGCCTAACGTAAACATATCAGCGTACGTGTAGCAGATACATACAAACAGGAATGATGTAACTCTCACACTCAAACACTATTTCTCCCTCGTTCACACACGCACACACTCTATTCAGATAAGATGTGCACCCCCTCCATCCCATCGGCTTGGTTATTGATCAGTGTTGAAATGGACCTGCTGATTAATCAGGTGGCAGAAACCAATCAGATCCCTGACAGATGCGCCCGCCCGCACACGCACACACACACACACACACACACACACGCACGCACACACACACACACACACACACACACACACACACACAGTGGAGGTGAATCCCCATGTGTCCATCACGTCCATGACTCCACTCTTCTGCTCTTTGCCCAATTCCATCCTGGTAGCTACACAAACAGAAGTCCCATGCAGTGAAAGCAGTCAGGGGAGACTTCCGCATTTGGTACACACAACAAAAGCATGTGTCTTGATTCAGCACCAGTGTGACTGTGAGAAAGAGCTGTGGGATCACACAAACACGTACGCATTCTCTCACTCCCACCAACCTTTTCACACACACACACACACACTCAGGAGCGATCCAGTTTCTAATTATGTCCCAACATGCACATGACCATGATCCGTTTATGATGTAATATGGTAATGTACACACACTGATCACAACAAGCACATCTTGTGTTTATGCTCACACCTCTACGGCCCTGCTAATACACACACACACACACACACACACACACACACACACACACACACACACACACACAGTAATAAACAGCGTTGTGAGTAACTTCTTCCCATGCTCATGTCCAGTATGTGTGTGTTGTAGTTGTACAGTACTAAGTGTGTATCTCATACATACACAGCTCAGTATAACCTGGGGTGCAGCAAGGAAATCGGTCCCAAAGTGCAATTCATCACTTCTGTCTCCACTCATTCCTCTCTCCTGGAGCAATACTGACCTTTCAGGATGATTCATACCACTACACACCCACCCACACACTAGCACACACACACACACACACACACAAACGTTCCATGTTCCCATACTGTACACAGCGTCTTCTGCAAACATTCTACAATCCTCACGGGGAGGTTTAGACTTTAGAATGCAGACTTGACACGTGTCTTTAGGTGATGGAAATGGATCATAGGAGCCTGCAGCGAAGTGGAACATATTTGATTTGGATAATATAATGGGCTTTAAAGGATGAGAAATACCCTGGGTTATAGGCAGAAGTGTTCCGTTCCCCTGCCCTGTAATGACGGCCATCTATCATGACCTTTATTTTATTACTTTATGCAGATTTGTATTGTTATGCTAATATTGCAGTTACTTATCCCATTTGGTTTCTGCTGACTGGGACATGTTGGAGCCAGCAGTGAACGTTCCCATTAGGATTCAATGCTTTGTTAATGTAATTGAGCTGCTGAATTTATGTCCAAGCTAAGAAAAATGTCACCGATACCCAAGATACAGGAAAGGCTCAGGCTGTTAGCAGCTTAATGACACCAACAAGCAGCTAGTTTACATCAAACGCCGTCAATTAACCAGGGGGGATGATGCAATCACCAAGGCAGTGCTGTCTACATGAACTAGTTCAGTCAGCAACCCAGATACACGATCAGGAGAAATGGATGGAAGGCTGGAGGGAGAGTCAAAGGAACGAAGTGAGAGGCATTGGATGGGGAATGACAAGAGAGGAGGGATGAGACGACAAGAAACGAAGTGATAGAGAGAGGAGGAGAGGAGGGGAGCTGGAGGCTCGGGCAAGCGAAAGAATAACTGGCAACCAAAGTAATGAGAGGAGGAGAGAGAGATGGACAGATGGTCAAAAAGTGATGAAAGCCTGAGGCCAAATGAGAGGGAAACAAGGAAACAGGAGGAGAGAAAGAGGAGAGAATGTGAGAAGGTAAAACAAAAGAGAGAATGGAGAAGATGAAGAGCAGAGGCGGGCAGCTACGATGAGGAAGACGAGTTGACTAATGCACATTCCGTGTAATCTCGGCTGCGTCTCTCAATCCAATTCCCTGCCATTCATCACTGTCAGAACACAACACTGGGAAAGTTTATGAAATGAAAAATGAAAAGGAAGCAAGGTTTCTTCTACATTAGCGTCTATTCCAAACCAGGATGTATACTGTAAACATAGATATACCATCATCTCCAAGATCTCTGGGAACCTTTCACCAAAGCATCTGAAATGTCCTGATTCTGAAGATTAAGCCAGTTTTCAATTGAAAGAAGTGCAGCGACAGATCCGTGTGCAGCCCATGGTGCTCCCTGTAAAGGACAGTACTCTACTATATGATAACCAACCGAAGCATGAACATCTACTTAGCTGCAGGCTGATTTTGACAGCTGTAACCACGGACCAACAGCGGCTACATTCACTACACTGAATTAAAGCATAGTGAGGATTACAATGACATTTACACAGTGGATTAATGATCTCTTCATTTGTTACAAGAGACTTCCAAATTCCAAAGACTTCCACACAGCAAATTCAACTCAATGGCATTGGGAAGCACTACCCATCATGTGCAAAGGAACCCACTCCCCCTCTACCCCGCACTGCTACTACTACAATACTGATTACTGATGGAAGAACCTGTGTCCCATGATCGGACCTCATCCATACTCTTATTACAGATGACTGGACTGAATACGGTGCGTAGGAAACAGGGTTAGGTCCCATAACCTCCATGGGTCAATCATAGACTCCAGCTATTCATTATATATCATTAGACATCACAACCACTGAACTCCTTTAATTTCACATATGGAGTACAAAGACTAAAACATGACCCTGCCTATACATAGTGTACTGTACACAGTAGCTTCAACCACATGGACACACCCCACCCATAGGAGATGATAGTAGAGGGGAGATTGAGGGGTGGACCAGAGTGTGTGTGTGTGTGGCCCTGTTGGCTTACAAGATAAAGGATCAGCACATGTGTGTGTGTGTGTGCACGTGTGTCCATTGCAGAAGTCCTTGATGGTCTTTGGTTGATTTTAAAAAATACATTAAAGTACAGTATTGCTCTTGTAACCAATACACAGCAAATACTTGTTTGCGTCGTCCAGACAAAAAGCCGGGACAACATTTTTAGACTTAAGGTCTCATGTGAGTGAAGACATGCAGTGTGTGCACAAGGGTGGAGCGGATCAAAGTAGAGAGCTACCATATGTCAACCCTGTGATTACAGAGTGACTGAGCTCTAAAGGGAGGGAGCGGGCCGTATATAATGAGCATGTACTGTGAGCTAAGATGAAAAGGCCCCGAGTCCAATAAGAGGGTTGAAAGAGCAAATGATTCACTCTGATGTAGGTTAGGTCTGCTCACTCCCTGATCCTTCCTTTCACCTGTCCTATGCTCTGACTTCTCCCTTTCTCAGCTTTGTACACACACACCACCGACGTCTCACTGCCTCCCTCTCAGCCCTCTCAGCTCTCCCACTACTTCAATGCTCTCTCTGCACAACTTTGTCATGTCTAAGTTTGGATTTAGCTTTCATCTGTTGCTTTTCTTCCGCATGTCTGGTAGAAACTGTCTGTACACTGCATTTGCTTGTCATCTCTTTTTAAACTCGGGAGCCTAATCTCCTCTATTTGTGTCATCTTTCTATTCTCCTCTTCAAGTTCTCCTCACTGTAAATAATTGAAAACCTGCTCTGCATCTTCCTCAGCTCCCAGACTGACTGAACACCAGTCTGAGGGGAAGGAAGATATTTGAGACGGTGGAAGGCAGTGCCCTGGCAATGAAAGGAAAGGAACATTTCAGGCGAGCTTGACTAACACACACACACAGACACACACTGAGTAGGGGTTTGGAGACTGTGTGGGTGTGTATAAACCTCTGCTTCCCAAAATAACCTCCAGATGAGGGGCAGGGAGGCAGGGTGAGGTTGGTGCAGGGAGTTATAAATGGATGCTAATTGTATGGCTCCTTCAGATTATGTTCAAATCCAGCAGACCTAAACACTCACACACAGTCGTGGTGTGTGAGCATGTTCTTGTGTGTATCTGAGAGTGTGTCAGTCACAAAAAGGGTTGAGTGTAAATGGTCATTTGATGGCTCTTACACGCCGCAGCATTAATATTACTATTGGCTATTAAGGGCCTTCAGTCACTCTCTCTCAAACATATTCATAACTTCAAAATCCAAATCCAGGCAAAGAGAGAACTATGTATTTCTTTAATCCCTCCGAAAATAGAGCTCAAAGTTCTTGAAAGCCATTTTATGTAGCAGCTCCGTCTCCAAAGCATTAAGACCTGACAGTGTGAGATCTGAATGTTTGTATAAGCTCATAATGAGTTTTGTATGGCTGTGGTTACAGTTTGAAAATAGCAGAATACTGTTTCCACACAGACAGCTTGGTCCTCTTACTCATTGCCAGTTGTCAATTGTTGACATTGCAAAAATGTTTCATCTTATTTCTAGTTCAGCGAGGGACTCTTTAATACAAGGGTAGTAGATGGAAAATGTACAAGAGGCGGAGAAAAGGGAGAGAGACAGCTCCAGATATAAGTGGTGTATAATTACATGGCTGATTCTCCTGCGTTGACGTGAGAGAAATGCAGGAAAGGAAAGACAAAGCTGAGGACATGCTATGTTGTATGAACTTCATGTAAAGATGAACAAAAAGCAGGCTTGGATTTGCATTTTTGCAATAACTGCAGTAGTGCTGGTTTGATTTTGCATGTCAGCTTTTTGGGAAATTGGGAAAGATCCCAGATTCTTCCACTGACACAGATTGTAGAATGAATTTTCCAAGGGGAAATTGATGTCATGGAGCATTTCTACATGTTAGGAGTGTGATGTAACTTGGCATAGTGGGTTTTAAGGAAACCAGGTGACGCGTGACAGGGGAAACAGTTTGACCAGAAGAGACAGAGATCTACCACAGAGCTAAATTGAGGAGCTCCATCCCCACTTGCTGTTCATACAAGGTATTACAACAGAGAGAAGGGGCGTTTCTGTTTGCCATACTTGGTCATGCTCAGTACCAGAGAGTGTAATCTTTATGTGGATCTACGGGTGCCTGTCTACTGTCTCGTGGCCTTACCATCTTCTTATCAAGCTAAACCTCGCACATAACTATTGTGTAACACAGGCTCTGCCACTCCTTTGCATTTCTTCAGCACTCACCTGCAAGATAGGAAGAAAGAATCCACTCTGCCTTCTTCCCCTGCCAGTTGATGGTGTCTGCACTCCATTTAAGTTGAGGAGTCCCGTCGGGCACATCTAAAGGAAGGAAGCAATCATTAATTAGTAGTTTAACCTGCAATTCTCCTTCTACCAATTATTTTGTGAGACAGGTGAATTTATGGTGCTTTGGCAATGTGAACACATCACAAGTAATGTCCAATCCAGACTAGGTATCCCTTGAAATAATACGTTAATGATTATTTTAAGTTTAAATAAAGGGGAAACTACAGAAATAAAGAACTTTCAAGTCAGAGTCAAAATATAAAAAATAAAAAAATCCCCCTGCGCCTCTACACGACACTTTACGGCAGGTCGTAGAGACAAACAAAACCAACCTCGACAAACCTCAGCCCAGTGTTCGCTCGCAACAGTGACGTCAGCGCGCCGTGGCGGGTCAGTGACGCGCGGCGATTGGGCGAGAGCGGAGCTAAAGTGTATTGTACAGTGAAAAAGCCCTTACACCTACAACAACAACAACAGGGGCGGTTGCACGAGTCCAGCTACACACACTCTCGCACTTTGGGGACTGACGCTATAACATTTTCGGGTAAGGAAGCGGAATTCGTTATCATTCCTCACACGTATTGGTAGCCAACAGCCTCGCAGCAGCTTCCGCCCTGTGGGAAGTTTCTTTTGTCCTCTTCAGTCAACAACAAAACAAGCGGGCCGAGTGTGTGTGTGCGTGCGGGTGTGTTGACCGAAAAGAGAGTGTTCGGTGGGTTATTAACACTGTAACAAGTCTTTAACCACATTATATTAAGCTGTTTTGTCTAAACAACTCGGTTATGTCGCCGGTTGTTGCTCCGCGTGCACACCTTTGGACTGACAGATATCAGGACAGGGAAGATAGAGGCGCGCGCTGGGTGGAATGGAGGTTATGGACATCAGCGATACAATGAATAATGCCATTTTATGAGCATTGAGCAATTAGATATTTTGCGAAATGGCAGTGCGCACTGTTTTACTATTCGTGCATGTGAGGAAGTCAAAGATAAAAACGTGCTTTCGGTGCACATGCAGAGTAGACATTGGGTGTGTGTGTGTTTGTCTTCTTAAGGTTCTCACATCCCTAATTTTTATTGAACTCATCACTTCTCCAGATGTCACCATGGCTACCCACTTCACCATTTCCAGCAGCGATTCAGAAACCTCGGAGGTAGAGGAGCCAGAAACCTCGGAGGTAGAGGAGCCAGAAACCAGCCAGGATCAGAGGGTCCCTCAACGCCACAACCTCACCCTCCCTGACCTCCGGCCGCCAGGTAGGACAAAGGATGGAGGGATGTGGGAAATACATGGAAACAGAGGTTTAAGACCAATGTCCTTAAATGACTTACACACCCCAACCGTTGCCAGATGGAGGATAACACACTGCTAATCAAACTTAAATCACTTAATTCTCACTTCCTGGCCTCTTGCTCGGGTCGCTCAAGTTCAAGTAACTTATCCCACCAATTAGACACTTGTACGGTAGGGAGAGAACAAAGAAAGTTTGTTTTTCTGCTTCAGTTGCTAACAATGAGAGCATTTCCATTCATTATTCAGAGTCCCTGCTTTACAATGGTGTGTGTCAGCGTGTGTGTAAAGATGCCGTGTTGTGATGAAGCCATTTTTTCTCACCTGTATCTCCATTCATGTAGGGAGCGGCCGAATGCGGCTGAATTCAGAGTCCCATGCTTCCACCGCTTGCAGAGACGACGACCTCCAGTTCCCAGATGAGGACGGGACGCCTACCGATGGAGCTCCGTTCAGAGGAAGGTCCAAGTCGGCTCCCCCTGCCCTCTGGGCGGCCAAGAAATACGGCCAGAAGTTACGGAGGATGAGCGATGAGTTTGACACCTTGCTAGACAGAGGGGTAAGTGAATGGGTGAATAGGAGGGAGGGTTGATGTAAAAGGGTGGGAGATGAAGGGGTGCCTGTGTAGAGTTAGACGTGACAACATGATATATGTGAGTTAGAGAGAAACATGGAAGTGGCAATAATGGACGTGTAATGTCTTATTACAATGGGAAATCAAGAACAAGAATGTATGCATCTGATGGCCCACAGCACCACTATGACAAGACGTTGAGTATTATATCTTCTCCTTCTACGTCTTCATACTTTACTGTTGTATTTTGCAGGAGATGAGGAAGGTGAGAAGTGCTGGGTCAGGCAAACAGATGGCCCACTCTAAGAGCTGGTGGAATTACCTCTTCAGCCACCAGGAGACAGAGGGAGAGAACAACCACCATGAAAACCACACTCAGCGTACTGAGTAGACACTGGCAGAAGAGGAAGGAGCGATGATGAAAGGTGGGAGGGATCAATGGGAACGAGAGGAACAGGAAGCCTGGAGAACAATCCTGATGAGAACATTGTCAACTGCACTGAGTAGAAGGTGACACAGGGTTGAAGGAAGAACTGACGTGTTGCCTCCTGTCCCAGAGGTGTGTCACTTTTTATGTCATGGGTAAACTACTTTCAATCTTTTATTGTGCTTGCATTGGTTGTGATTTTAAATTACTTTGTTTGGTAGGCCACTGTGAAATTATAAGCGACCAGAGCTCACACAGGCACAAGAGAAAAGGCTATAAGCAATGCTGGCTACTGGCCATGTGCATCTGCAGTACCACAGGACACTGACCGAGTCAAGGCCAAGATGGAAACGGGAAATGATAGCTTTCTTGTATTCGGTCACTTAAGGACAAAGTGTGAAATCCAGAGCCAAACGCATCACTGTAACACTAGGAAATGTCACCAAACAGAAACAGAGGGGGCGGGGGGGGGGATAGAGAGGCAGGGAGGGAAGGCGAGGTGATGAAGGACAGAAATCATGCTTAGAAATGGAAACGGGACGCAGAGAATATATCTTTAAAAACACAATGTATAGAGCACATAAACAGGAGTGAGAGGTGACCACTGTGGTTACAGACGCTTTGCTTTCCTGTTGTCTCACCCATCACTACTATGCAATATAGATGGAGAGATAAACACCATGAATTCAAGACACACAGATACACCAGGCCGTTTGGAATGCTATCAGAATGTCCTTTCTGCTTCTTACCTTGTCATGATATCTAATCGATTGATTGGGTGACTTGGGTAATTCTGGCACTTTGATTAGAAAATGTTATTTAATTCAAAAGGAAAAAGGAAATTGGCCCAAACTGATTCTGTTTAATGGATCGGTACGTTCAAACCTTTTGTAAACAAATCAGAAGGAAAATCTCAGCACTCTAAGTAACGGATCAAGATGATGCATTATTGCGTTGATCAACTCAATCATGTCAACTTTCCCATGTGTTATACTAGAGTGAGTAATCATGTACTTCCCGTTATACACATAGAGAAAAGGGAAGGATCTTTCTAAGTATTCAACTCGGCCCTTATCCCACTTCCTATTCACTACCCCACACACACACACACACACACGCGACCGTACCCTGTTGATAAAGATGACTATCACTGATGGCTTTATATCTGAAGTTTATAGTACAATCTTTTACAAGGACAATCTCTGATAGCGCAGACATAGTATCTTTTGTAAAGTGCTGAACTTCAGGGTTTAGACTCTTATCTTGTGAAAATGCAGAGTGACATTAAAGATACCTATAAAAGCACAAAACCAATATGAATCCTTAAAGCCTTCAGCAACAAAACTAGGACAGATTTGTGAAGTTATACGTGTAAATATGTTGTTAATGTTTTAATCAGTGACCAGGATGGAAATAGAAAGCAACTTGGATTAGTCAGAACTTGATTTAACAAGGTTGTCATACTTTTTCCGAAATTTGCTTGACCTAGCAATAGGCAGTGTACAATCTAAGGGGTTAGGGATAAATGTTGATGTGTATATTTAAAGATGTTTGATGGAGATGAATTAAGTGCTGTACACAGAGCCAGAACAAGCAGAACAACAGCCTTTAGAATCAGACCTCAGAAAGTGCAGGCGTCATCAAATCACAGCATTGAGATGCACACCCGGCTAGAAATGGGAACTTCAGCTACCGAGCTTTAGGTGAGAAAGTGTCCATCTAACAACACATTCACACAAATCGCCCACAATCAAATGGATTCCAGGTGCTGTTCCACTATCTGCTTTATAGTAAATGACCTTAAATGTTGTTAAAAACTAAGATAAACACTTTCGGCCCAGCTTGGTAACGTTATTAGGCTATTTGTGACTTGTGACCATATGTGATTATTGACAATGATGATAGGTTTGTTGGACATGTGTCTTATTCTCTTCCTCTCAACTTTGCGGGGGTTGAGCTGTGAAGTGCTGGGGTGCATTTATACTGTCTTTTAAAAAGGTACAATCGTTTCATGTGTTTTCATAGCTTTTTCTAAATAAAAGCCCCGGTTTGTACACGTTACAGAACAAACGCTAGAGAGAGAGAGAAATCCAGACAATCTGAACGGCACCACTGATTTCTCACATTCAAGTCTGAACTAGTTTGAATCACATGCAGCACTAAACTATCAAACACTGATGAAGTGATTGGACTCTCTTCGTAACCCTTTAAATCCCCATTTTTCTAATCTGGTATAAAATTCCACCGTAAAATAGCACACAGACGCGAGGTGAGGTCAAAGTTCAACACAGGCTCATCCTAATCAGTTCACTTTGACCACTAGTACAGTTGAATCTGCAGAGAATATATGAGCGGTGTTGCCAACTAAAGACTTTAAAGGGTTAAACGTGATGGCTCCTCCTTGATGAACACGCTGTGACCTGTAGCCAGCCTCGTCTGTTTACCCAATGGCAGCCTTAAAACTTCACATCTCACTGTTTCTATCTCCAGCACAGGAGGGAAGATGGAGGCGGCTCCACTGTTATGACTGTGACTTAAAAATGGCTACGGCAGATTTATTCTGGAGTAGACGTTTCAGTAGAATACATGCCACTGTCGGCGTGTATGGTTTGGAAACTTTTATATTCACACACACACACACACACACACACACACACACACACACACACACACACACACACACACACACACACACACACACACACACACACACACACACACACACACACACACACACACACACACACACACACACACACACACACACACACACACACACACACACGGCAACATGGAGTTAAGCAACATCCTTGGCATTACTTGAATCTGGAGATGAGTGAGGAGAAATGTTTTTTTTGTTGGATTACTTTTCCTTTTGTAATGACTTTTGTAAATGTATTTTCTATACTGCTGTGAAATTTCTGGTCTATGCTGTCCTGAATAAAACATTTTATGGGTGGTTTTAAAGAGAGTGTGACAGTGTGGAAGTTCACCGGTAGAAAGAATGATTTGAATACGTTTATGAGGAGATACACTTTACTGAAACAAAACAGTTGGTAATGAGCAAATAAGGCTTATAAATATGGCTGTAAATGTGGTGTATACTGGCACGTGAGCCATACCAAGCAAGAAACATCATTGGGTTACACTTCCCAAGCTGAACAGCCAGTTAGCTTAGCACATTCACCTGTGTGCTATTAGATAACAAAGCTTTGTCTACGTCTCCAATTATGCACGTTACTGACAAACCTGGGGACTGTCGGCATGATGAAGACATTGTGGAGGACAGTGTGTGTCAGATCACCTCCGAGGGATCCCAGCAGAACCTTTGCCCACAGTCCAACTCTGTCAGTTTGTCCATGTCTCCTTCACTCAGGATGAAGTCGAAAATCTCTGCGTTTTGCTTTATTCTGTCCGATTGGGATGATTTGGGGAGGACGGGGACATCCTGCTGCACCGCCCACCGCAACAAGACCTGGACGTTTAAGAGGCAATTATTAGGCAAATCACTAACTACCTGATCTGTGAGGTGTTTGTGTGTGTGTACCTGTGCTGGTGTGCGTCCGTATCTTTGTGCCACCTCCGTTACCACGGGGTCATTGGCCAGTTCTCCTCTCCCTAAGGAGGAGTAGGCTTGAAAACACACTCCGTGTTCCACACACACTTTCCTCAGCTCTGTCTGGCACAGGCGTGGGTGGAACTCTACCTGGAGGGAAAAAGAGAAATGGACACACATAGGATTCAGGCGTTGTTTGAGCCTATCACCTTTCTGTCTCTGTACAGATTCTGTCTCTATGGTACTTGGACATTCTCATCCGTCTCACCTGCAGCAGAGCAGGAGGGACCTTGCAGCTCTGCATCAGTTCTTTCATGTGGCCTGGTGTGTAGTTGGACACTCCGATGGCCTTCAGCTTCCCTTTGGTATGCAGCTCTTCCATTGCAACCCAACTCTGAGCTCGGTTCCCTGAGATCAAATATTAATCAGAGCCAGATCACTGCAAGAACGTGATAGGAGTGGCTGAATCCTTAATGGATACCAAGTGACACAACTCAAAGAGCTCTACTGATCTGAACCCCTGACCTGGGTTGCGTTGGTCAGCCACATCAAGTCCCTGGGTGCCGGGCCAATGGATCAGATAGAGATCAATGTAGCCCAAATCAAGCTGTGAGAGACTGTGCAGGGCTCCGTCCATGGCATTCACACCCTGATCCTTAGGTCCCAGCTTACTACAGAGAGGTAGAGAAAGAGGAAAAGTGGGAACCCTGGGCAACCCTGACCTGGGAGGAGATTAATACTCAAAACCTAGAAAACGTAGACTAAAGAAAGGGAACGTGGTCCCTGGTCCCTACCTGGTTATGAATACATCCTCCCGGCTCAGGCCATATTTGGGCAGTAGCTCCTTCAGGGCTCTGCCCAGGTCGGCTTCATTCCGGTAGACAGATGCAGAGTCGAAGGAGCGGTAACCAGCATCCAGCGCTGCGTCCACGGCCTGGTAGACAGCATCGGTACCACACAACTTGTAGGTCCCCAAACCAAGGAGGGGCATGTGAACCCCTGTGTTTAGGAGGACGGAGGGGGAGGGGGGGACTGGAGTGGAGGAGGACATCTCTGGGCTTTACAAGTGTTAAATGTACTCACTTACTTGTTTTGGTTCTTAAATGGACTGAGAAAGAGAGAGAAAGGGAGATAAAGATAATCGTTATTACTTTTCTAAATTGTACTTTTGTCACCTAACCTTCTATAGATGTTTGACCTTCAATTCAATTCAGTCCACTCAGCCAGACAGTAACATGTGGGATGTCGTAACAGTTTACATGGCAGATAAATGTTCCATACATTTCCTTTCCATTGATGTTTGGCTATTATCCGTGCATATGGTGATTTAGTACAACAAATAGGAAAACGCGTATATTATATATTGGACACTGGATACATTTTACAGTTTGCACCAAGCTTTGGGCACGTAGTTTTAAAACTAGCTTAAAATATGTTGCAAGCTTTGTCCTAGTGGTGGGAGAGCAATTCAACAAAGAGTAAACGGCAAAGAATTTTTTTTTTACCTGGGTGCGTACAATAGGTGCCCAGGTAAAAAAAAAAAAAAAGAAAAGCACACGATAATAGACGTAATAGTGACGCTTACCTTGATAAAGTCGCCACACTGGTTTCTAAACTTTAACTTCCGCCGTGCGGGCAGCTGACAGTCATGTGATCTTTTTGGCCGGGTCTCGCCGTCACCATAGCGACATGATGCCCCGACGGCGCTGATTGGAAGAGTATGTGACCAATGACAGAGGCGGAACAGTTGGAAGGCGGAACCTTTTCAAGTCCAACGAATCGCGACGCGCGTCAAGCTTTTGACTGACAGATAACTGTTAACCCTTTACTTTCCGTGTGGGAAAGGAGGGACTAGCTTGTTTGACGACGTAGCAAACTCGTGCGCTCCGTTCTCTGTAGGCGTTACGGTAATTATTCGTGTGTGTGTGTGTGTGTGTGTGTGTGTGCGTGCGTGTGTGTGTGTGTGTGTGTGTTTGGGAGAGAGAGAGCCATGAACATATATGATATTTATATAAATGCATCATCATTCATATATTCATTCATATATTCATTCATATATTCATTCATATCATATGTTTTGTCCATTTGGGCTGAGTTACTTGTTATGATGTATAGCTGACCACAAAGTCACTGCACCGCTCTTTGAAATCAACCCATTTGTTTATTTTCTCACAGACTTTGTTGAGGTCCACCATGCCACTGCAGGCCTTCTCCTTCCCTGTCCCAGAAACTCGCTTCTTCAAAGCCGGCAGCTACGTCTACAAGTTCTGGATCACAGGAGGCAGCAGCTGCAGGCGAGACAGAAAACTATCTTCACATTAAAGTTTCTTCTTCCTTCTGTCTTTCTTTCCAAATTCCTTTCGATAAAATAAATGTGTCTATGTGGATATCGGGACTACAACAGACAGAAATCCCCTTCAAAGTCCAAACGTGAACTCGGCTTCTTTTGCTCCGGGCGGTGACTGCAGCTATAACAGTCGGTTTCTTTCTTCCGTTCTTTTCCATTCCACCCCTTCCATTTTCAAAGAGCCCTTCTTAAGCTGCACAAGCACTCCAGATCAGCAGGAGATACACTTACAGGCAGGAGAGGGTCTTTTGATTCCCCCCCCCTATCACTCCTTCCCCCTTCTTCCTCATGACCTCATGCTCAGCAATCTCAAACACGGCAGGAGCGACAGTCGGGCTACAGGCAAGAGAGGAAGCATTGATCTCTCTCTTCTTTCTGACCTCCATGCCTTGACCTGAGGACTCAGCAGTTCACCGCCTTTGTCACAGTTTGGTCACAGCTTAATGATGTAATCTCCTTTGCAACGTTTGGAAAAATTGACATAAAAGATCTGCACGTCATACAAACATACTGTCTAATGTACCATGTATGTTTTCAGTGGTAAGAAGGTGACAGGAAGAAACAACGTCAACCAGGAGATGGAGGTAATGATGGGCGCTTCAATCTGGGTTTATCACCAATCGGCAGCAATTCATCTTTCATTCACTCATTTATCCAACCTCTCTCTCTCTCTCTCTCTCCTCTCTCTCTCTCTCTCTCTCTCTCTCTCTCTCTTCCAGGATATCATCAGAACTGTTCTTGCCAACCTGGACAGTCCCCAACCCTTCTCTAGCACCCACTTCAATGTCTTCCCTTGTATCCTTCGCCTTAAAGCCGTCACTTTCTTCAGCCATTCATACACTCATTACCTCTTAAACGTCTCGTCGCCTACGTACGCACACATGCTGATCAAAATGGTTGTGGTATTGTTAATAGAGGCTCATTGTTGTTCTCTTAACTGAACCGACTAGATAAGAAACCGTGGAGGAGAGCGTCTAAGGTGATGTTCAAACATGGGGAGGAGAAGCTGGCAGCCTACCCTTTTATTTTCATCCTCTACCTGGAGAACAACACACTACACGGTGAGGACAAACACACACACACACACACACACACACACAGATACATGCAGGTATCACAAATAGCAGAAGTGTGTTTCATTTTGACCACATTATCCAACCATGATAGCTGACATCAACACTGTGGGTTGATCACCTTTCAGGAAGTCAAGCAAAGGCCAAGAGGGCAACAGTGAGTGAACACCAATAAACCGGATACTCTCTCAAACGTGTGCCTCAGTCAGACAGATGTCAATCAACACCTCAGTGACACTTTTAACTGTTCTATGTGTTTTTCAGGGAAAGGAAGAAACTCCGAGCTGCTCCGTAGTCGAGCCGCAGCCAAAGCGCAGTAGGAGAGATTCACCACTAGAGGAGGCCATACTAAAGGGCTTAATGATGGACATGGAGATGACGCCGGTGTCGGTGGATGGGTGAGCGATGCTACTGAAGACTGCAACATTTCCCATAATGCACAGCTACTATATTTGTCAGATCAATGTTAAGGTGTGTGTTGTACTCACACACACACACACACACACACATACACGTACAGTCTGGGGACTCATCCTCGCTTTGTTTTTTGTTGTGAAGCTTTTTTGTGTCAATGCACAATAACAACAAAGTCAAACTAAAATGTCTTTCTGTGTTTTCTTCCTTTTCCCCACCGCCTCATCAGTTATCCCTGGTTATCTTCCTGTATATGCAGAGGGTATCATCACCTGTGTGTGTCCTTTCTAAAATAGTAGCACTGGTGGTTGAATGAACACAGAGGCAGGCGTGTGAGTGGGAGGTTGCTGGTACAACTCTGCAGACAGGCCGGGTAATGCTAGACAGGGAGAGGGGAGACAGCAGTGCGGAGGCTTTACAGGGCCGTAAGTCCTTAAAACAAACAAAGACAAAATGTCATGGAGTTATGAAACATATTGTTGTAATGGTACTTATGAACTATTTGTGATTATGAATCCCATACGCTATGATTGGTTGAGAATCAGTGTAGGGGAGAACCTCTGGTGTCGCCATCGTAACGTTGACTTGGTTGCAAACAGGCCAACAGTGCAGAGGGAAGTTAACAGGCAAATATGGGTTTAGTTAAATGTGACAGTACACTTCCTGTTTATCCAAATGTAATGTTAATGTTAACCATTACAAATCAAACTCTGACTTTCTCTGTGCCACATTTCCTGTCTCGATGGGTAGAATTTTTTTTTTTATTATTGCTTCAATGGAAGTTTAGCTTTGGAAGTTTAGTTGGAAGTCAAAGTGTAAAACTGGAGAAAGAGCTCTTATTCATAAAATCACTTCCATTCAATCATATCCATTCTGATAACCACACACACACACACACACACACACACATACCACGCTCCAGCGATTCTTACAGTTATGAAACACACCAGAGGCCAATGGGCGCCACCTCAATCACTCTGACAGTCAGATCAGTGGGCTGAAAATAATTATTGAAGATGCACACACACACACACACACACACCTATTCTGCATTGGACTTGTATAAACATATTTGTCTTCCCTTTTGTAAGCGAGGAGTACACACTCAGATGCACACACACTGTGTAAACATCCTGCAGACATCAAAGCCTCAAGGATCATTAGCAACGCACAGGAAATTGGTTTCATCAAGTCATGAGTTCAGATCCAAGTACGGCACACACACACACATGCACACATACAAATAAACAGAACAGACACACATTCTTCAAAATGTGAAGCACACTCACACTGTCAGGGGTGTGTGTCCTTTCTATTCTCAGCCACACGTCCCACGCGCTGCAACACCACTGACTGGTGTGTGTGTGTGTGTGTGTGTGTGTACGTGATGCCCTGGAGAGACAGATGGTGTGTTTTTGTGTGAAATGTAGTGGAAAGAAGTGAACAGAAAGAACTGATTGTAGAAAACTGCAGAGAATGAAATGAAAATGAAAAAACAAGTGTGGGCTCATAATGCACGAAGTGTGAATCTTTGGTTGTTCAGTTTTTACTGCTGCCGACTGTTGTGCCCCTCATTATTACAATATTGAACGTTCATTAATAATATGTAATCATAATCCTATGTAACTAAACTAACAGACATTTATCACTGCCAGTGTCTAAATAAAGCTCATTGTCTCTGTCTGAACAGTCAGCATGCAGAGAGACAGATCAGGGAGGAGACAGGAAGTGATGGCCGGGTGAGGAGCTTCACTCTTTCATGTGATGAAGTCGTTTACTCATCATTTTCTACACAGCTTACTGATTTGTCACAATTGTACACGTCAAACCAACAAGTCAAGCATTTCTGCCAGCAATTGTTTATTCAATCATTTTCTCTCTCTCTCTCTCTCTCCCTCTCTTTCTCACTCTCTCTCTCTCTCACTCTCTATCTCTCTCTCTCTCTCTCTCTCTCTCTCTCTCTCTCTCTCTCTCTCTCTCTCTCCCCCTCTCTCTCCCTCTCTCTCTCTCTCTCTGTCTCACTCTCTCTCTCTCAGACGAAACACACACTGTGGTCATTCTTGCAATTTACATTCATTATGTGTCTTTATATTTAAAGAGACATAATAATTTCCCCTCTACCACAGACGCACACACACACACACACACACACACACACACACACACTCACACACACATGCACAGTTGCAGCATCTCTTTATTGCAGCCTCGGCTAACATTAGCGCAGAGGTAGGTTGATTACATCTGTGTGTGTGTGTGTGTGTGTGTGTGTGTGTGAATTGTTTTGATGAGAATATCTATTCCTACAAAAAGCCCTCTGAATTTCTGTGTCCTTTCCCACAGAATGGGAGCCAAGGGTTTGTTGACTCTCAGGGAGGGGAAGTGTGTGTCCTCCGCCTGGTCAATACAGACGAAGAGGACGTGCCACCTGAGGAAGGAGAGGATGATGAACAGAGTGACCAACCTGGGACAAATGTAGACTCTCCTGCTGGGTCAGCTGTGAGGCCAGCACTCCTGACCCGCCTGGCCAGGTTAGTATGACATTCTATAACCATGGTAACCAGGCTCAGCGCATCCACATGGACTCTGTTTCACCAATGAGTGCTGGACAACCAATTTAGACCTGTGGCTCATTTGAATTCTGTCAACGCCTGCACAAAATGATTCCTTACAGCTGGAAACTCCGACAAAATCCTTGTTTGTTCATCAACAAACCTGACCAGCTCCATTTACGGAGCAAAGGTGAACAAAAATGCCGGGTGTAAGCGAGCACAGACCCTAAGATGGCATCACTCAAGACAATGCATACAGATGCAGGTGTCACATTTTAACACAAGGCATGAAGGGGGCTGCAGAAGCTCATCAGCAGCTGAGACAGGAAGCCAATCTGCTGCCTGATGTGTTTGTTTGCCAATGTTTGACTCTTAACACCCACAGGAGAAATGAGAGCTGATTGACAAGATGTGCATGAAGTTTGTCGGTGTAAAGAAGGGCGGATGGGGGAAATCCAACTGACAGAAGTAGAATTTATGATTCTTGCTTTGAAGGAGGAGGAAGATGTGAGATATCCTGAGGCACAAAGCAAACTGATAACAGCTTCACCTGACTGTGCTGCCAAAAGTCAAACAGAGGTGTTCTCTGTCTGATCACCACTACTTTCCTCTCTCTCTCTCTCTCTCTCTCTCTCTCTCTCTCTCTCTCTCTCTCTCTTGTCTCTTTCCGCCTTGTTGCAGCCACATCTTCCCCTTCTCCTTGTTCTTCAGAGAAGCATGAGAAACCGGGCAGTGAAGCACAAGGCTGTACCGGTTCCAGTGGAAAACAGTAGCGTCTCACTGGGATCGTCCGATGATGGAGGATGTGTGACAGTTTAGTTCAAGTTCTTCTTTACCGTTCACTCAGTGACTGACGTACAACCCTCTGCATGATGTTCCATTTATTCTGTTTGATGTATTATTCAGTGTTTCATCCTTTATTATTATTATCTCATAGTCTGAGCTGAATCATACAGGACAATAATAGAGCAACTTCACAACCTTAAGTTATATTTATAATGTAAATCTTTCTAATAGTTGTGTGTGAAACATTTTCATTCATATTTGATCCCCTTAGAAGCCTTGAAGCGTTTCCCTATGTGTGCCTCACAGTCAGATGCAGTAGAAGTGTCTGTGTCCCTCATCACCCTGTTAATGCTCCAGCACTCACACACAGCATTTAGGCCTCTTTCTCCATTTCTGTTTAAATATCATCAAGTGAATAAAGTCCAGGGGCGTTGATCTTATCTGTGTGTGTGTTTTGCATCGTTCCAACGTATCCGCACTTCATATCTCTTATCTGAATTTGCTGTTTAAAGGAAGCAGTCCTGTCTGTGAGTTTGCCTTGGGTTGACCTGTTGTGTTAGTTGAGTTAGCCTGAGGAGTGTTTGGAGAGATTTGTAAACATTGCAATATAAGGTATTGTCATCAAACTACCAATAACTGATATGTGACACATGCATTTAATTGCTGTACAGTAACTAATGTGTAGCTGAGACGCTGAATCCTTATATGTTCTGTAATGTTTCTGTGTCTTTAGGCCCCTTAAGTATTATTAAAACAAGAAGACACATTCCCTTTAAGCATGCTCAGCCTTGGTGGAGGTGTTTCCACTCTCTTTCCTTATTTCAACAATACCTGCATTACGCATGATTTTAGTTTAGTTCAACATAACTCAGGCACATTTGGTTTTATTGCATGTTATGGATTTGTAAAGTTTGATCTTCCTCACTGTTGTGCGTCCTCAGAGTGTGGAGTGAGCGATGACTTCACAGGAACACATTCCTGGGTATTATTCAGGTAATTGGTGGAGACAATACCGGCCCGTTCTTAATGTTTCCACTGCTCTGTGTTTGCACGTGTGTGCGCATGTGTGTGTGTGTGTGCGTGTGTGTGTGTATGTGTGTGTGAGAGAGATAGAGAACAGAGAGAATATGTGCACTTGCACATCTTCAGTGAGTGTCACCATGTGGAAACTCCACTTTCCTCCTGTCAATCTAAATTAGCTAAATGTTCTCTCTCTTTCTCTCTACCTGTGTGTGTGTGTGTGTGTGTGTATGTGCTTCTATATGAGCTTCACAGGGTTAACTGGACTGTAACATCATCTAAGGAACAGGAAAACTCTGTCTAATCCTCTCCATATATGATCACAGAGCCCAAAATAACACACACACACACACACACACACACACACACACCAGAAGCCATACTGAAGTACACTCATTCATAATAAAGTGCTTCACATGACATCTACACACACACATGCACAAAATTGCACCATAGTCAATTTCAATTCTAAAACACTCACAAAACCCCCACGCTTCACACACACACACACAAATACACCATAGTGACACACATTTAATTGTATACAAACACACACATCATACACTCTCACCCACATTCTGACATGTGGGTGACACACACACACACACACACACAATCTTAAAATAACAGGGCAGAAGTGGAAGCGGACACATTAATGATATTATAGTTATTCAAGACGCCACCGTCTCCTAGGCAGCCGAGAACGACGGTGCCGCTGAGCGATACAAACATCAGTCACCCCGCTGAGTCACACTGTGTGTGTGTGTGTGTGTGTGTGTGTGTGTGTGTGTGTGCTTCAACTATGAGAGAGTTTTCAGCTTGACATAGTTCATTCACTTCTCATTCTCTCCCCTCCGATGATACTGGGGGGTCATGCCTCTCTCTCTCTCTCTCTCTCTCTCTCTCTCTCTCTCTCTCTCCCCCCCCCTCTCTCTCTCTCTGGTTGGCATGGAATCAGACGAAACACACACACTGTGGTCATTCATGCAATTTACAGTCAACACACTAATAGTTGTGTGTGCGCATGTGTGTAGGTGGGGGGTTTAGGTGATGATGTCACAAATTCCGTTTTCCATTGACATAACTAGATTGGGAATGTTTGGGGTAGAGGGGCCATAAGATGATAATTGTGTTTTCCTTCGAAGGGTGTGTGTGTGTGTGTGTGTGTGTGTGTGTGTGTGTGTGTGTTCAGCCTATTCTTTCTAATATGCTTTCAAGTTTGAGCTGAATGGCTTTACTGGCAAACTAAATGTGTCTCCAGCCTGGTGGTTGTAAGATGCTCACCTTGTAATTGTAATGTCGCTGATTGGCTTCTATCTTAGTTTGTTTGTTTTCACTCCTCACACTCAAAGTACAGAAAATCTCACAAATGATTTGGATTGATAATGTGGCCATTGAAGGCATTTCATCACATGTTTTGTTGTGTTTCATGGTAAATCTTTGTCTTTATCCACCTTTGCTCCAATACCTGATAAACATGCTCAATGGACATCTGCCGGCCAATCAGGAGCGAGTATTTACAGTGGCCACAATGAAAGTCACTGAGGCGTTCAGATGCTGAGGCCAAAATCTGAGAAAATCATCTCAAATACTATTAAAAGAATTGACTTTGTATTAGACACTGTGGTTGCTATGGTGAACAGAGGATGACAAGGAGATGAGAACCAGAGCCAGTCGGTCCCCAGAATATGCCCACCATACACACACACACACACACACACACAATTGACCCAAACCCACAATATCTTCTGACCCGACCCTGCCCTTCCTTCTTCAGCAGCAAATGGAAAACACAGACTGATTTTTGAATGTGTGTGTGTGTGTGCGTGTGTGTGTGTGTGTGTGTGTGTGTGTGTGTGGGCACCATTTCTATTTCCTATTCAGTTCCACTTATTAATTTACTTGTAGTGTATCTGAAGTGCAATTTGAGGCCTACAATAATATTTCTTGTGTTTTTGCACGTGCATGCATAGTTGTGTGTGTGTGTCTGTGGGAGTGTGTGTGTGTGTGCATCTCTTTGCCTGTATATATTCATGCATGTGTGACTCTGCTGTTTGTGTGTGTGTGTGTGTGTGGTGTGTGTGTGTGTGTGTGTGTGTGTGTGTGTCTGTGTGTGTGTGTGTGTGTGTGTGTGGTAAAGCTGCATGTTTTCTTACTATTGTGGTGGCGCATTGATGGAAAACCTATCTAGTTTTCCTCTGTGTCACAGCGTCCCCCTAAAAGGTTTGAAACAGAGCGCGAGGAGGAGGAGGAGGAGGAGGAGGAGGAGGGGGGCAGAAGGACCCGGAGATTGTAAAACACTGAAAAAGGAAGACGGAGAAAAGTAGAAAGAAAGAGAAAAGACACACACTCTGTAATTGTGGGTGTGTCCAGAGCTATAAGTGCCTTTGCTCTTACCTGACTGACTTATATTCCAGTGTGAGGCGCAGAACAGGCACACACACTCACACACACACCTGTCAGTTGACACACCTCATCCATCCACCACTCATTCAGACTCCACTCCACCGCGCTCTCCCTCTCCAGGTAAGACTGCACTTTCCTCTTTTTCTCTACACCTGGCAGTCATTGCACCTTTAGACTGATGGATGAAATCAGTTCTCAGATTCAACTCTGATTGTTGTTAATTCGGGGGGGAAATACCTTAATAATCTGCAATAACATTTAGTATTAAAGGTGGTGGCTCCGCTTTCTGTGATCTAATGAGCAAATTAGATGTTAATGTTAAATTGCTTTGGTTCATAAAATTTGAAGGATTTGTAAATACTATTTGCATTTTGTGAGCGATGAACATGAAGATGTGAAGCCTTTTGAGGGTTTTAGTTCAGATGGTTGACAACTAATATAACTATCATTATCAATCAAAACATTTTGTTGTAAAAGCACATTATTATTGTTGTTATTATTATTAGTACTATTATTATTATTATTATTATTATTATTATTATTATTATTATTATTATTATTATTATTATTATTATTATTATTAATAAAATGAAGTGTTATTTTGCACCACACCAAATTCCAGGTTTGATGTTTGTCATTGAAGATTTATTTAATTTTAAATATTTTCCTCTCTACTCCAAAGTCTCCATAGTGATCAGTCTTTATTCAATTCGATGAACCAGATCAAAAAAGCAGAGGTCTCTCACCTTTACTGAGCTATGAGATGCGATGTTAGATACGCATGACACCCTGAGGACCCTGAGTGTTTGTTGCCAAGAGTCCAGTGGTTGCAGAGATCCAGACCATGTTGATGTGTAATGATGTGAGGGGCTGCTGCAGCACTTTTGGCAATTTTGTGGTGGAAATTTCTCTTAAATATGAGGGTTTCCTATGAATTCCAGGTCAGTCACAGATCTTTAGAAACTACAGACGTGGATATGTTAGAGTGTGTTTGCTTTATGTATGCAGGTTTGACATAAGAGGCTGCGGAAATTACAATTCCAAAATTGTGTTGGAGGTTTTTTTATCTTTATCCATGTCTCTTAAGGTCTTAAATAAAATTAATGAATATTAACATAGTGGCTCTAATTCTACATTACAACCAAGCATCTTTTCATTCCTTGATGTTTAGGATATTTCAGTAAAGGGAGCAACAGGAACAACACTGATCTCCTCCACCTGAAGCTGTATGTTCGGATCTATTGTTGACCTGGTGTTTCCTCCAGACAATTAGCAGCAGACCTCCCACTATCGCTCCCCAAAGTGGAGCCTAGTTAGATCCCACTTTCCACAATCCAAACCCTCAGGCGTGGAAACCCCACATTAGAGGAAAAAGCAGGGCATTTCCCTGCCCGAGCAGCTGCCAAGGGTTAATTTGGCTTGACACACACACACACACACCGACACATACAGTCCTGACCAGTTAATTTGGTCATACCGGCGTTAATGGCGTCCCAAGGGGTGTTCCGCCATCACAGAGGTGATTCCCAACACTCCAGGTGGAGGAATCGGAGCTGGAAAGGGGGCTGCCACTTTAAGGGACAAAGGTCAGGATCACCAGATTCTCAGGAAAACATGACTTTATTGTTTATACACGTGTGAGTGTGTGTGTGAGTGGGCACGTGCATCCACAGGGGGCTGTGTGCGTGTAGACGCTCGCTCAGGATCCACCAAAACTGTGTGTGCACGGACGCTTGGATGGATTCAGAATAGCTTTATCAGCTTTTCTCACACTCGGTATCTGAGTTAAGAAATATTTTCACTTCTGTTCAGCCCATGTGGACGCACAGAATGTATGCGTTGTCGTGACAGCTTATGTACGTGTGTCAGCAAGTAGCTGTTACCTATAGGCTGATATAAGGAGGGCTTTGTTTTTATTCACATTAGCTGTTACTCAGGTGAGTGACACACAGGCAGACGTGCACCATGGGAAATCACCTGGGATAGCGGTGGGAAGGGAGGGGGGCTGTGGGAGAACCTGGATGTGAGGAGAAGGTTCAGCAGCAGTCCAGCTGCGGTCACAAACCAATACTTAGACCATATCTTCAGTTCAGAATCCAATGTGGCATCTGTGATTTAATCTGGGGTTCATCTCTTATCTTGGCCCTCCAGGCTGCCGTCCAGATGTCGCCAGGTGTGACCTCCCACCTTTGCCTCCTGGTCCTACCAGTGATGTCGCTGCTGCTTCTCCTCTCTCAAACAGGTCGGAGCTACGAGAGCCTCACCCCGGGGTGTCACCTTTACCGTGAGTCTCTTTTGTTCATAGCACGGCATCGCACCTTAATCCATCCAGACACACACACACTGACCTCCCTCTCCCTATCCTCCAGCCTTCAACGTGACCATCCGCAGTGACCGTCGCGGCACGTGTAAAGGCACCCATCTGGTCTACGCCTGCGTGGGCTACTGTGAGTCCAGCGCCTTCCCGTCCAGATATTCTGTGCTGGTGGCCTCCAACTTCACACACAATATCACTTCTGCTTCACGGTGCTGCACCATCAGCAAGGACGCCAAGGTGAGAGGAGGGACTTCTTGGTTTGGGACAGAGTTGTAGCTTCTTCTATCATTTATTGTTGACACGCTCATCTGCTGAAATGCCTTCCCTCAGGTCAAAGTTCGCCTGGATTGCCCTCGGGGTCGCCACCATGATGAAATCGAGATCCTGACGGCGAGGGCGTGTCGTTGTGACATGTGCCGCAAGTCACGCTACTGATGCCACAAAGCAGAATCAGAAAGACGGGACCCGATTACACACGTTCAGTCAAGCGAACGGAAACATACAGGGGACGGACAGCAGAGGACGACTTCATCACCACGTTTCACCACAAACCATTCTTTTTCTATATCAACCTGTTTGTCACTGTCAAAGAAAACACACTTTGCCTTTTTTAACTGAACTTGAATCGGCCTACAACCATGTTACAGACTGCAGCCATGAGACCAAATCATCACAACAAGAAAACTTGATCTGGACAGGAAGCTCAGTTCAATAGAAAAAGTAAAGTGTTGAAATTGGCAATTCAGACCTTTCAAGGTGTTTCAAGATGTGTAGTTTGTTTATGTGTGTGTGTGTTCAATCACAGTTCAATCAGACAATCTGATGCAGTGACTGGATAACTTGTGCATGTATGAAAGTATGCAAAATACATAAGAAACACGTCTAAATAAGTGTCATCTATATGAATCATTAATAATCACCATCAATACAGAAGATCAGCTGTAAGTTAAGATGATCAGTCGTCTGAACACAAACCCCGCCCACAAAAGCAAAGGGACTAAAGAATGTAGAAATCTTTATTTATATTTATAAGTTTAAAATTAAGGATGCTTTGTAAATAATATCTATTGGTGACACCAAAGAATGTTGGCATTGTCAGACAGAATGCACTGTATAGTTTATGTGATTGTTTGTATTTCAATAAAAGATTGATCTGCAAACGCATCGTTCATGTGGATTCTAATCTCTCTTCTCTTTAATAACACCACGGCACATAATGGACTTTAGAGACAAGATGGACGGCAGCATGAAGCAACCAGATGTGTAAAGTGCCTCCAGATAACGTTTGTTGTGATTTGACGCTATTTAAAAAAAGTTCAATTGAATAGATTTCATCCCAAAAAGCTTCAGACATCAATGTGGACATGTTTGCGTGTGGAGGAGGCTCCAGCAGAACACGCCCCCTGCTGGATAAACACTGAACATTGTCTTGCACCCAGGTCTGTAGTTTGAGTCTTTTATGTTGACTTCATAGCTTCGGCTGAGCAGAGCTGCAGGCCAATCAGAACAAAGCAGAGAAGGCATATGGCCTTTTTTGGCGGTTCTCACTCAGTGTGCACACCAGGGCTGCTGTGAGGGATGGTAGAGGAGTTGCGATGTGCTTTTTGAACATTGAAACATTGCAAAGGTTTCAAGTCAGACCCTTGAATGAAAATGTGAAGATTTGTAGACCAAATTCTCAATAATGGGCAACATTATGAAGATTTCCTTTATTATTTGTTTGGTACAAATTAAATCAGATGCAACAATAACATGATGCAACAATAACATGACTGCTAAGCATTTTGATCTTAATCAAATCTTAAACTAAAACATAGAACTAATACAGAGCTGTATCTTCATCTCATCAGTGACTTATATTCCACATAATAAATGCATGTTTGATAATAATTTGTTGTTGACATCAGCATAGTTATACATCAACATTCACTACACCGACACGTCTTCTACACAGAGTGTCACGGTCTTAGTAACATTTCTAAAAGTGCCGTCCCCACTTAGAAAGTCCCACAGTGCCGTTTGGATCAGAACGTCTCACACTCTGTGTCCTGTGTGGAGCAGACGGCACAGTGGCAGTGCAGAGCCATGGGGTAGTGGTACAGAGGGGAAACATCCGGCTGGCAGCCCGGCAGACGGGCGGTCATGTGACGGGTCCGGTTGTACGTACACACGCGGTGCTGCCGGAGGATGTAGGGAGGGTCTGGCATGGGCTTCTGCAGGGTCACAACACACACATTTAGGGAATTGTCTTAAGAGGAAATTCAATATGTCGTATTTCTGATTCCCCCCTAAAGCTCTGAGTATGATTGAACTCCTGACCCCCTCAACAACAACACAGCGTCGTTAGTCTCTGACAGCCTTTACCTCCCACGTGTGACAGCGCCCCCAGCAGGCCTCCGTGGTGACTCGCAGGCTTTTGCACCCGGGCTTTTGAGCCACGAAGGAGAACTCCCGCACCGCGCAGCCGCGGAATCCTTGGATCGCGTTGTTCACAGCCACGCCCACCAACGCCGCCGCGCCGGCAACAAGGAGCAGGAGGAGAGGCAGGGAGCGGAGGAAGAGATGCATGCTGGGCAGGGGTTACAAAATGTATAGAAAGTCAACTCAGTTTGACAAATGTGTAAAAGCGTAAAGCTTCACTACAAATCACAAACTTGATCTTGTTAAGTTTGACCAACGCTGAGATCTACACACATTTAATTGAGTGTAAGGAATTAATATATTTTTTAAACCATTTAATCTTTATTTTTTTGATAATCCGGACACAGTGACACATTCTGAGTTCTTGCACCACGTAAGCAGTCAGTTGATGTGATTTTCACACCATTCAGCAGAATTATTGCAAAACTCACTACTCCATCTAGCGGCCATCGCGGCTACTGCAGCCAGCAGCACCACTGACCCAAACACTGCAGTATACATTTAGTTTGGATTGATCAAAAAAATTCAATGAACTAAACATTTAGATTACTTTAAACACATTCATTTAAAATAATAATTAATAACAGTTTTCAATGACATATAACAGGAAGGCAACAGTTCACTTTCTTTATTCTTCTTATTGAAAAACCTTCCTACAGAAAAACAGATTTAGTGCCCATGATGCTGCACAGAGGTGTTGGGAGTGTCAGGATTCCCAATACAAGTTGACCTAATAAGCTAAACAGTTGTATGAAACCTACAATGCTTCCTTAACACATGAAGCTTCTGGAAAAACTACCTGGAACACCTCACTTTGCTCAAATGTGACTAATTACAACAGATATACAGTGAAAGTGCAGTGCTGTGTGTGGTGTTAAACAGAGGCTCTGTAGTAGCAGGAGTAGTAAAGCTCACATGTTAGTAAAGCCCTGCTGCTGCATGGATACCTGCCTGCCTGCCTGCATTGCTGCCTGGATGTAAATGAAAACAAACTCACCTTTTGTGGTTGAGGATCTTGCAGAGGTCTGAGCTGCTGGACTCCTGAGCGTCTCTGTCCCGGACAACAAGGAGTGAATGGAACCAATCTGTCCTTGTTGTTGTTTTTAGAAGGACCATTAGGGCGGACGGACACTCTGACATCATAGCAATTATAATGAAATACCATTAGAGACCCCAAGCCAGAAATAATGGAGACTCCCTGGAAAATACAGACGCCTGTCTATGTTTGCTTAACCTCTGCCTGTATCTTTCTCTGAGTGTGTGTGTGTGTGTGTGTGTGTGTGTGTGCGTGTGTGTGTGCACACACTTCTTAATCCAATTTATGATTGAGGTCATACAGTTTTTTAGTCATAGAACTCATTCATTTTTTTATTCTGCAAAAGCACAGCTGGGTTCAAACTACATTATAAAAAGAAAGCGCTAAATTACAATGATTCTACAATAAATTTGCTAAATTTGGTATTTTTTGATGACATATTGTAGCCAAGTGAGGTCACGGCTCACGGGAGAGAAATGTTTGGTAGTAGAGGAAGAAACTTTCTATCAAACAACATCAGAAGTTCCAAATCTCTTTTTGGAACATTGTCAAACATCAAGAAGATAAAGAATCCATGTGAATCAAAGACACAAAAGAAGCAAAAAGTGACACAAAAAAGCTCCAGACTCCCCGAGTGTTTTCTCAAAGTGAAGTTTCATTTTTAGCACATAGTTTTTCCTCCATTCTACACTCCCCTGTCATGTTACATACAGCAGTAAGCCTCTCTACATTCAAACCCCCCCACCCCACCCCACCACTGTGTTGGTCCCCAAAATATACATCTTCTTCTTCTTCTTCTTCTTCTGCATCGCCTTAATCGTCTTCTCTAAGGTTTTTTCTTCAACACAACACACAAAACAGACCATTGGGCAGACAGTGCAAATCTAGAAATTCAGTGAAATTGCTACGTAATGCGGTTGCAGGTTTAGGTAACATTATATTCTCAGTCTGTCATCTGTTGCTCTGACTTATTGCCATTCAATCATTTCTAATTCAATGCTTTTCTTTCCTCTTTCTCCTCTTTTCTGTCTTCTTCACCCCCCCCCCCCCCCCCCCCCCCCCCCCCCTGATTTTAAAGCTTTGGTCGCAGGATCGCGGCCACAGAGAGGGGGCGCCACATTGGACGCAAGCAGTGTCTGTGAGGCGATAACTAGAGCTCTCTACCAACACTCTCTCTCTCTCTCTTCCTGTTTCAATACAATCAAGGGAATTTAGTTTGCAGCACTTGGGAGAATCCAAACAAAGTCTGAAGTATGATTTTGAATGCTCTGATCATCGTTTGGTCACACCAACCCGACCCTAGAATAGTGGGAGCTGGGTCCCCTTACAGCTGACCCACCCACAATAAGAAAGAAGAGTGTGTGCATGTGTGTGGGGGGGCGTGTGTGTGCGCTAGCCGAAACAAAATGATGTCGGCCAGAATCAAGATAGGGTTTGAAATCCAACCAAATGGGAGCGCTTGTTTTCATCTTATTGGCAGCCACCTGGTATTTGAGGCATCACGGTCGTTATCTTCATCATCAATCTAAAACACACGGCCTGCATGAAAGACTGCTGAGAGACAAGTGTGAAAGCAGCATGAGAGTGACAAGGAGATGTCCAAACTCAAGTTTACGCAAGAATACAGCTTCAAAATATGAGACAACACAGCAGAATAAGAGCTGAGAGCGTCTGAGAGCGTCTGAGAGTGTGTGCAGGTTAACGGTTTGTAACGTGGGGCACATTGGCTCCCCTGGTGGTGAGACAGCAACTCAAAAGCAACTAGAAGCAGACAGATTTTTGAACTAACAGTGTGAACAAATGAAGGGATTTCAGGTCTACACTTTGCCATTTGAGTGGATTTCAAAGACGCTTTGACTGAGGCGTAATGTGAGGCGAGCTGCTGGTCTGAAGGGCTCTGAATGTTTGCTTTACATCTCAGGTGTCAATCAATCCATTAGTTTGTTTTTTCACGATACATTCAACCCCCTGCCCCCCCCCCCCTAGGAAGGAGAGAAGGAGAGAGAGAAAAAGAAGCAAAGAGAGAAGAGCTTCCTCTCCGTCTGTCTACACACACCGCCTAGTCGCTGATTCACTCGCTGGATACACACCAACATACTCACACAAAGGCGCACACACATACACAACCTGACCATCCTTCTTGAAATAAGGTAACATTTTCCTGATCAAATAGAAAATAAATAGCATCAATATCAGTTTTCACAAAATGAATACAAAAAACAAGAAAACAAATCAACTTAATTACAAAAACAAAAATCATTTCCATTAAATGAATGTACACAGAAAAGTACCGTTAAGACAATGTGAATATCAAGGACGCAGGAGTAAAAACAAGAGTGGGGGTTAAACTTTGGAGTGTGTGACCCGCCTCCTGTTTAACCCCCCCGAAAACACACACTTTATCCTGAAAGAATGAAAATATTGCTAAAATAAGTTTTTTTCAGAGTTTTTTCCTCTCTTCTTCCCCTCCCTCTATCAGAACGACCAGACAAGAATAAACTGATTTTTGTTGGTTCACATCAAAAAAAAAACAAAGTCATCATCATCATCATCATCATCATCATCATCATCATAACGGTCGCCATCTAGCAGCGTCGGGGTCTGCCGAGCCTAAAGGAACAGACGCTCCGGGTTCGGAAAGCCAACTGGACCTGTGCCGTTTCTCTTTTGGTTTTCCGGATACTTGTGGTGCGCTTCATTCATCCTCCAGTAACCTCTATGTGGAGCGGGGCTTGCTGATTGTTTATTTTGGGTTGGATGTCAGCTTTTGGGGGGGGGGGTTCTTAGGTGAAGATACATCTCCACATGAACATGATCAAACAGGGAGGGACTACCTCTTAAGGTGGAATGTGTGTGTGTGGCCGTGTTGACCCTTTAAACACACCCACACACACACACACACACCCTTTAAACGCACCCATCGCACCACAAACATCCAACATCTCTCACAAACAAAAGAGAAACAGCTCCTCCACACATCCAGCTCTTCCCTCTCCTCTAATAAGGTCTCTTAAAGGGGAATACCGCTGAATTTCAACTCTCACATTATGGCCTTCCCATACAATTAACATATGATGATGTGAAGTCAGAATTCAGGCCGGCCTTCCCCTTTAATGGTTTCTGCTACACTAGTGTTTCTCCCATAATACACTACAGAAATATCCAGAGACATGTGTATATATATAAAAACATTATCATCATCATCAGTAGTACTTAGAGTAGAGTAGAGTAGTAGTAGTAGAGTAACAAGTAAGAAGAAGGAACATTATTGTACTTTATATCATGATCATCGCTATCGTCATTGGTTTTTAAACCTCGAGGGACTTCAGGCTCGACCTTTGGTGGAACCCAACAGAGTGGGAGAGGAGATAGCGCCAGAACTAAGAGTGTGTGTGAGTGTGTGTGAGTGTGTGTGTGAGTGTGTGTGTGTGTGTGTGTGTGTGTGTGTCACATATGTGTGTGTGTATATGAGATGTTTTGGTGCATCCCACTTCTGATTGTTGGTGTGTTTACCTGGATTGGCACACTCTCAGTCTGTCTGCATTTACCTGCGTTGGTGTGTGTGTGTGTGTGTGTGTGTGTGAGGGTTTGTGTGTGTGTTTGTATGTGCACTAATAGTTTTGGGACAATCGTGTGAAGCTGCTTCCTTTGTTTGTTCATATACTGCTGCTATCCACACACTGGAAAAAGAAGCATCTCTGACCAAAAGATGAATGAGGTCACTGTGCAGACGCCGTGTCAAAGACTGGGTCAATGGGACAGGGGGTCGCTTCCCCTCTTGGTTTGGTTGAGCGGGTCTGAACACAGCGATGGCTCTCGGGTGTGAGAGTTTGGAGGAGTCGGTCTCGCTCTGGTTCTAAACTAATTGAGGAATAGGTTGTGTTTGTGTTGAGCCTTGTTAGAGTTGAAGCCGTTTGGGGTCTGATTTGTTTGTTCCGTCTCCACTCTCAGATAAACATTCATCTTTTGATCCCCGGTGTAATGTGTGCACAGCAAAACATGAACCAGTTTCACACAGATCTGTCAGAAATAAAGTACAGCGTTGACCTTGGA
>NW_027467030.1:692500-717500 GCF_046128005.1 Genypterus blacodes | reverse complement strand
AAATAATTTCCTATTATTCACTATGTGCGTGTGTGTGTGTATGTGTGTTTGTGCGTGTGTCTGTGTGTGTGTGTGTGTGCGTGTGTGTGTGCGTGCGTGTGTCTGTGTGTTATGCGGTTGCCCCCTCCACCCAGGCCGGTTGCTGTGGCGAGTGGGCACCGTGGCGACGGAGACTATGTGTGCGTGTGTTTACTGTACTTCGGAAGGAGTGATGTCACACACACAAAGTCCCTTAAGGGCAATCTGAGATAGAGTTCAGACCTCCGTCTCTCTGCCTCTCTCTCTCTCTGTCTCTCTGCCTCTCTCTCTCTCTCTCTCTCTCCCTGTCTCTCTGTGTGTCTCTCTCTCTCTCTGTCTCTCTCTCTGCCTCTCTCTCTCTCTCTCTGTCTCTCTGCCTCTCTCTCTCTCTCTCTCTCTCTCTCTGTCTCTCTCTCTGCCTCTCTCTCTCTCTCTCTCTGTCTCTCTGCCTCTCTCTCTATCTCTCTCCCTGTCTCTCTGTGTGTGTCTCTCTCTCTCTCTCTCTCTCCCTCTCTCTCTGTGTGTCTCTCTCTCTCTCTGTCTCTCTCCCTGCTCAGTCCTTTCATGTCTTTCTCTGCACGTCTTTCCTCTTTTGTCCAACTTCTTTACCTTTGTAATCATATTATTGCATTTGTCTGTTCTACTTCAAACGTCATTGGCAGAGGTACAGAATGTTGATCACTTTCACTCCCCTCTTGTTTTCTCTCATTCCTGACCTGTGGTCTGACCGTCTGACCGTCTGGATTTCACATCCACGTCCGTGTGTTTTGATCCATTTCACTGTCTAAGCTCTTTTCTAGCTTCCTTGTCCACCCCCATCTCCATCTTTCACACCATACTGCAGCCATAGAGTGAAGAAGGGAACGGGGGGGGGTTTTATAAAAAGTCAGCCGGTGAAAGAAGGGATGTTGAGTTTGAATACAAAGAAAAGCAGGAAAGAGAGGATTAAAGTGAAGGTGTTCAGCAGTCAAACTATTTAAAGTATTAACGTGGCATTAGAGAAACGGCCCCGGGCAAATATGATGTGGGACTCTGTTGTCAGGCCGAGCTTTGTGAGTGCTGTGAGCCGTTGTTAGGCTAAGGATTATGGACATTATTGTCCATTAAGACTGAGGTTTTACAGATATTGGTTTGTCAAGGTGACAGGTCAGATATGGATTTATTTCTGGGGATGAACTCATTCTACTTTATTTGTCATTTTGCCAGTAAATTTGTTACAGCAGGCTCAGGTTCTGATGCTTCCTCTGCCTCTCCACCCCTTTGGAAGCAAGAGAGCAAGAACAGAGCACAGCTTGAATCTGCATGTGTGTGTAGTGAATGGCAGCGAACACAGGGGCGACACTCTTGACTTGTTTACTGTCGGCTGAAGTGTTTGCCTCAGACACACTGCCACTTTTGCCTTTCCATCCTTTTTCCATCAGTAAATAAACTCTAACCACTGCCACCTTCTCCCTCTCTTGGCCTGTAAGCCTGCCTCATGAAGGTGGCGGACTTGTGACCATCCTGCGCCCTCTACTGGCCTGTAAGCGGTACTAAAGGTTCTCCAATGTAACGGGACGATAGCGTGTGGAACCTGCTGGGATCACCAGTGTTCCTTCCTCTGTGCCTCTCTGCTGCATCACACACGTTTAGAACCCCAAGCTTAAATCCTACACCACTAAATAAATATTCAGTCAATATAAAAATTTAAAAAAAAACATAATATATTGGATTTATTAGACGTAACATATTTCAGCGTCTTATTTCCGGTTAGATCTGAATGACATCACTAATGCAAAACCACAGCTAAGGAGCGAAACTGCTGCCCACAAGCATTGATTCCCTGGTGAACCTGTCAAACTGTGCATGTGTGTGAGCCAGTGTGTGTGTGTGTGTGTGTGAATAATGTATATGTGTGAATCACAGGCAGAGAGACAGAAAGAAGAAATGTAGGGCACGGTGATGCTGAGACCCAGAACACACACACACACAGAGAGAGAGAGAGAGAGAGAGAGAGAGAGAGAGAGAGAGAGAGAGAGAGAGAGAGAGAGAGAGAGAGAGAGAGAGAGAGAGAACAAACTGTACCTTCTGCATAACCAAATATTGCCTGACACAAATAGACACGTGAGCCAAACAAACACACACAGAGAGAGTCATCAATGCCATCAACCATAATGAGCCACAAACACACAAACACACACAAGCAAAAACATTACAAATCTGAGAAACCAGAGACACACGCTGTACAAATTCTGCTCTGCATAATGATAAGGATGATTTGTGACTCGGGTCAGCCATCTAGTGGTGAACAGGGAACACTGCAGCAATCCCAACAATCACTGAGGCGTTCACAATTATGCTTGAACAACATATTGGTTTACAGGATTCGATTTTAGAATATGGACACGACTGCATAGAACCCATAATGGAGACTTGCTGAGTGAAACCAAACCTCTGACTAGAAGCTACAGCTGATCTGAATGTATGGAAGAGTGATACACAAACGTTGCCACTGGGGTTTAGGATTTTATTACTGTCAGATCTATAGCTGTCTTATCTTATAGGAGGTCCAACACAACCAAACACATCTCATCTGGATTTCATTGCAGTCTTTAATCTGATCTGGGCTCATTTTAAGTTGGACATGTGTAAATAACAACGATGCTCAGAACACTGGCACAGGATGTGATCTAACAGTGTCAAGTGTTGTTTTGATCCTAAATACAAGATATCACACAGGTCCCACTTTAGGACACTACAGGATTAGTGCAGATGTATCAGGTGATCTGATTACCACACACAAAGGCTTTGGGAGCCCTAGAAATGTTCAAACCTTTCTAACATGCTTTTCTAAACAGTTTAACACATACAGTATATATATATACACACAAGTAAATATGAAGGCTGGCGGTGTGTTAGCTGGTACACACTGACCTGTGCGTGGAAGATGGAGAGAGACTTGGCTGTGTGTAGGGGGATGAGAACCCGAACCAGGAACTGCTTATGTTCGGCTTTCAGAGGCAGAGCAAAACCGTTTATGATGCTGCAGGAGGAGAGGAAAGGAGAGGAAAGGAGGGGAGAGGAGAGGAGAGGAGAGGAGAAGAGAGGAGCATTAATATCATTGAATCATTTCATTTGTGGACTGTGTTCCATTCTTTTCTTCTCTCCCAGGGAGGTTCTGTTCTTCACTCCTTCTTCTATATAAAGCAGTATAGGTGTGTGACTCTTACAGAAGCTCTTTGGGCCGTGGTGGAACCAGCTGTTACAAATCAGTGTTGATTGTCAAAACTTTCTTCCAACCCTCATTGTAACATTCTAACGCATTGTTCAAAGATGGGCCAGGATTACAGGAAGGATTTACAACGGGCAACGTGTGTGTGTGTGTGTGTGTGTGTGTGTGTGTGTGTGTGTGTGTGACGTTGTTCCTATGCTGTGGCCTCTCATGATGCAGGTCTGTTTGAATGGACCATTTATCTGTCTGTCTATTTAGAATCTGTTTCCCTCCTGCTGTCTCTCTCTCTCTCTCTCTCTCTCTCTCTCTCTCTGAGTGTGTGGGAGGAGCTATAAATACCCCTGTTACCACCAACATGAACACAAACCTCTCTCTCCTCTCCTTCCTCCACTTCTGACTCACTCGCCCCCCCCTTGCTCTCTTGAGGCTCATCTGCTGCCTTTTCTCACCTTGGATTCATATGCTCCCCTCCTTCTCTCTCTCTCTCTCTCTCTCTCTCTCTCTCTCTCTCTCTTACTCTCTCTCCCCACTTACCCACAGCGCCATTTCAGCCACCATTACTTTTTGTGTGATTCCTCCCCATTAAATTGGGGGAAATTGAGGTGAAATGAGAAGAGTTTCACTTAGAATAGAAAGATGAAATCCCTCCTCACATCCCAAGAGCCCACGCAGGCTTTTGTTCTCCCTCCCTTGCTTATAAATATCTTTAAGAATATATTTAACCTTTATTTTAAGAAATACAACAAATAAAAAATACACAACATAATTGCCCAAATATGCACTCACTCAGCATTTGAGTTATTTAGTGACTCTCTCTCTCTCTCTCTCCCTCTCCCTCTCTCTCTCTCCCTCTCTCTCTCTCTGGAGTGTTAAGTCTCTGTGGAGAGTGTTGCATCATTCATTTCTTCTCCTCTCTCATCCCCATTCTCCCTCTCTCTGACAGGAGAAGGAAAATACACAGTGTGTTTATGCTCATATCTCTGCTCTTGTTTGTTTTTCTCTCTCTCTCCATTATCTCTGTCATCCTTCCACTCTGGTGTCGTCTTCGGCTTCCTCGCTCGTCTCTCTTCATTTCTACCCGTCTCATGTTTCCCTTACAGGTCTCAGAGATCAAGCAACAGAATACAAAAAACCCCGGAGCAATCATATGTGTGATTGATCCCCCGGTTGCTCTCCCTCCCTACAGCTCTCTCTCATTTCCCTCCTTCCTCATCCCTCACCCCTTGCACCATAAAAATCCTACCTGTAAAGAAAATGTGCGTGTGTGTGTGTGTGTGTGTGTGTGTGTGTGTGTGTGTACAAACCTGCCAAGGATCTCCAGTAGTTCTGCGACTCCGTTGAAGTGCTCAGTTTCATATATGAACCTGAGGATTAAAAACAGAGCACACACACACACATGTTAGCACAAAGAGTGGGATGTAAGGGCACATCAACTGATGAAGACACTACAGTCTCTCTGTGTGACATTTAAAGACAATGACTGCTTCAACTGTTTACCAAAAACAGATCTATAAATGTGTGTGTGTGTAACGTAGCAATCTTCCTGTAACCTGAGGGCTTTATACGCTGTTATATGTAGATAGAGACAGAGCTGGTTGATGATTACACGCCGCTGCTCTCTCATTAGTCGGAGCTGTTTAATCAGTTAGCTGATTAAGAGATTCGTGTCACGACGCCGTGATTTGCCTGCGGACATGTTAGAGGCAAAACTCAACTAAATGAAGTCCGGAGGTCACGAGATTGGATTCTCTGATGTGAGATCCATGTGAGACCTGCACACGAGACACACACACACACACACACACACACATGGGTGGAGTGAAGGAGTCACCTGAGGAAGATGTTGTTGATCTGTTTGCGTATGTAGGCTCGCAGGCCCAGTAGCTTTCCATAGACGCGGTGCAGGATGGTCTTCAGGTACTCCCTCTCCCTGGGGTCCTCACTGTCAAACAGCTCCAGGAGCTACACACACACACACACACACACGCACACACACAATACATCATTAGAGCCTAACTGCATTTGAAGGTAATTTGAAAGCCTTTAGCAGGAGCAGGAACAGTCAAAGAGTTACCTGAAGGACAAACTTCTGGTCCACGTAGCGTTTGGCCATGGAGGGCTGGAAGTCCGGGCTCTCCAGGAAACGTAGGAAGAACTCGTACACCAGCTGACCACATGGAAGCACAATGTTCCCACTGATTACTTGGGAGAGTGAGGGAGTGAATGTACATCACACCAGTGTGTCAACAAAGTGAACGGACTGTAAGTCAGCCAGGGAGCGTTTGCCTGGGTGGCAGGTCTTTGTTTTGATTTGGGCTGATTAAACAGGTATATTTATACATCCCATCTTACACAGCAGCATCCTGGAGTCATTACAGGAAGGGGCAGCATGTGTTAGGGGATAAAATGCTGAATACCACATAAAAGCAATGTCTGCTGGGAGTTTAGCCTCTCTGCTAGTCCTTCCTAATAGTTTATATTATATCCTAGGCCCATCTTTCATGGAATTCACAAACACTGCAGTGTGTCTCACTTGAATAACAAACCAAGTGCATCACAACAACTGGATGAAAACAGCAAACACACAAGATATTCTACTGAAGATCCCTCCGGAGAACAAGGTTCTCTCTACCTTTACATCCTCTGTCTTCTGCAGTATATCTCAGCAGAGGGTTCAGTTCAGGAGACATAAATGTAACTGATGGTGAATGCAGCACCTCCTACTGGTGGGTGCCATGCGTACCTGCAGGTGCGGCCAGGAGGCCTCCAGAGTCGGCTCGTCTTCCTCCGGGTCAAACTCTGGATTCTCGCTGGGTGGGAGAGTTCGGAAGATATTTACTGAGATCTGGAGAGCGGGGAATGAGGGAAGGAGGAGGAGAGGATGGAGGATAAGGTGGGTGAGGGACAGATGAGGGGGACAGGGGACAGGGATGGAATGAGGAAAGAGCCAGGACAAAGAGGGGGTGAGCTCATAGGTACATGAAGTGTAACCCAGGCCTGAGCGGTCTGATGTGGCTTCATGCCCGTTAACGTGATGACATCGCTTATTTGTTGCCTTAATCAGATTAGAATTGAAGCTTTAACATGCATGTAAACATGTTCCTCCTCCCTCCCTCTCTCTTCCTCTCCTCCATCATAAGCTGTATCTACCTATTCTCCTCCTGTCCTCTCTCTCTTCATCCCCTCTATCCTCTCCTCTTCCCTCTGGCTTTCCTTCCCTTCTTCCCTTTCCTACCGCCCTTTTAGCCTGGAGTGATGGACTCCACCAAAGCTCCTCAGCAGGACACCTCCCACTCTGGGTGCTCTCTCTCTCTCTCTCTCTCTCTCTCTCTCTCTCTCTCTCTCTCTCTCTCTCTCTCTCTCTCTCTCTCTCTCTCTCTCTCTCTCTCTCTCTCTCTCTCTCTCTCTCTCTCTCTCTCTCTCTCTCTCTCTCCGTCTGACCTTTTGATGTGTTTCCCTCCTCCTCCATCAATTCACTGATCCATTGGTTCACTCGTTCATGATCATTCTCACAGAGTGAAACATCACAACAAACAGCCATATATGATGACATCATTACAGTCGATCCCCACCGTATAATGAACTTCATGCTTTTGTGCAAATAGGGCCACATAGGTAAGTACTTTGTTCCAGATCTTGACATGCTCCATGCTTATATAATGGGGAGGCAGTGGCTCAGTGGGTAGAGCTTCCGCTTGGGAACCGGAGGGTTGCCGGTTCGAGCCCCTGCCGAGGTGCCACTGAGCAAGGCACTGAACCCACAATTGCTCCCCCCTCTGTGAAGGGTGGTTATGTAATGTAAGTCGCTTTGGATAAAAGCGTCTGCCAAATGATCGTAATGTAATGTCATAAGGCACATCTGTGTGGTGGTGTTGTAATGATCATTACAGCCACAGGGGGTGCTAGCAAGCGCACAGCTAGTTAGCACTGATTCATCATAGTTCACGTTGTCACCCCTTTTATAATGTTTCATCCATCCATCCATCATGCCCCTCCTACCATCTTTATGGCCTCTGGGTAGAGCGGCTCTATGAGGACCCCTCTGCTGGTGGCCACGCTCTCCACCAGCTCGTTGAGCGCCGCACGTTTGATCTCCTTCCCCTTCAGGTCGGCCACACAGTCCAGGAAGTCAAACAGTACACAACACTGCTGCAGCTTCTTACAGAACAGGTCGTGGAGCTCTGCCACCGGGGCATCTGGAGACAGGAGACAGGAGGAGGAGGAGGAGACATGTTGGACCAGGAGGTTAGAGGACAGACAGAGGACGTGCAGCCAAAGAAGAAGAAGAAGAAGAACCAGCTTGAGTTTGGTGCTGAAGCAGGAGTTTGGATGTAAACTACAGGCTAGATCTTCTCTCAAAAGGTAATGAGGGAAAGACCACAGATTACATACACACACACACACACATCTTCCTCCTGAGGGCTATGTTGTATCTCTGTCCTTTTACCTGTCAGATTCATTCTCCAAACCTGTTTGTCACAATAAAACAACCTGCTGTCGGCCGACAGATTAAAACCTTATACCTCCAAAAACTCCACTTCTCTCTCACACACACACACACACCACACACACCACACACACACACACACACACACGCACACACACGCACGCACACACACACACACACACACACACACACACACACACCTATAAATTATAAACAAGTATAATGACATGTATAATGGATTCCTGGGGGGTTTGTGTAACTGTTTTTGTCGCTGTGGGATTGTGTAACTCCGGTCCAGAAATGAAACAAAAACTAAGAAATCTAGACTGAGTCTAAAAGCTTCGGCTGCAGCAACATGGAGGTAGTGTGGTTCTTATTCCTAAGCAACCAGTTGATTGATGACTCAGTGGCTAAATATAGCAGTGACACATCCATACATTAGCCTGTGTTAGCAGTGACGTGTGTGTGTGGAGTTCAGTCCCAACACTAGATTGAAACAAACGATGGGTTAATGTTGAAGCAGTGATTCACCAGTCAGAGCTGGATTTGCATATTCATTGATATTAGATGTTTTGGATGAATGGATGGACGGAGCTTCAGTACCGACACAGATCCGTCCAGAGATCCGGCCCAAACTGGACTCAAGCCTAAGACTCAAGCCTGAGACTCAACCCTGAGAGAGACACACACACACACACACACACACACACACACACACACACACACACACACACACACACACACACACACACACACACACACACACACACACACACGAGCGGATTAGCTTTAACCCTTCTTAACCTCTAGGTGGGACACCCAGGAGAGGTGAGGGTCTGATTGGAGCTCTCCCAGCCCCGGACCCCCTCACCTCTTCTGGGCACAGACGCACCATCTGTTCCTCTGGGCTCACAGCATGCCAAGCATTACAAGGAGACACTTGTCTTTTGCCCGAGGTGTTCGAGAAACACACACACACTCCTTTTCGATGCCATGGAAACCGACCCAGTATTCATTATGACCAATTGCACTTTGTGTGATAATCACAGTTTCTACTTTAAGTGCAATTAAAGGCATTTCTCTGAAGAGTCGTCCTTACTGCTCAAGTTGTGTGAGTCAGTCAGGGTCTGATTTTAACCACTTTCAACCAACTCCAGCCTGATCAGCTGTGCGCTGATGTGAAGTGTGATGTCGACCAAGAAGCTTGATTAATTATCCTAAAAGTCTACAGTCGGGCGATGATGTGGATTCCTGACCAAGCTCAGATCCCTTTAGCACTCAATCCACAGCGAGGTTTGCCTTGAATGATGACGCTCTGCATGGAACAAAGACTATTGAAAGATTGATTAGTCTCTCACTGACTGAATACTTGAGCCTTAACTGCAAATTAAATTAAGTTCTCTCTCAAAGTTTCCTCTCCTTTGTGCCTTTTTCCGGAGCCGAGGACTAAAAGCCGAGGATGGGTTTCCTGTCATCGTCTCTTTCCGCTCGCTAACTTTCCCCCCGACCTTTCACGCTCACCGTCTGTTGCTGTTGTTTCTTCTTTTCAGTTTCTCGTCCGCTGTTCACATGTAGGAGCCCGAGTCCGCTGAGCTGTGTGAAACACTCCATTTGTTCTTGAACGGCAGCCATTTCTCAGGGACTGGACCAATGTGTGACAGCCGCACTCACACGACTCCGCTGACTGTTTGTGACGGGAGACAACTGTTAAGAAGCTGAAAGCGGGTGAAGTGGACTTTGTTGAATTGGCTTAATGACAACCAAGAATCCGTGCTCCATGCTTTTGTCTCCTGGCGTGTTTGAGATAAGTGCTGGCTGCAGCTCCTCTGCTTTCATCCTGCTGACCCTTCATCACTCGTCTACCTCTCTTCCTGCTGTCACATCCCTTATTTTCTTTCTCCACCCCTCTATTTTCCTTTTCCCTTCCTCCCTTTCTTCACCTCCCCTCTCTTATCATTTCCTCTATCTCTCCATCCCTCCTTCAGCCCTTAGTCACTCCCTTCCTCTCCATCCGTCCTCTCTCCCTTGTTCTCTGCGTCTCTGCTTTCTCTCTCCCTCTGTGGACAAACTGTGAAGGTGAAATCTAATCCATTTTTAATGGAGAGTAATTGTATGAAGATGTGCCATGCTGGGACTGAAAAAGAAAGGAACAGAGAGAGGTGAAGAGATGAAGAGGAAGGAAAAGTGTGCTGGTGTGTGTGTGTGTGTGTGTGTGTGTGTGTGTGTGTGTGTGTGTTCCAGAGACAGAGTGGGAGAGAAGGTGAGAAAAAGAAAGGGACATCAGGGTCATATGACAGCGAGTGGGAAAGAGGAAAAGAGAGGAAGCAAATTAACGAGCAGAGCAGAGAAGAGAAGAAGAGTGTGTGGAGCTGACAGGGCCACAACACAACACAGCACACACATTCAGACAACACACGTGTGTAAAATCACCCACACTGCACCCGTAAAGGGTTAAACTGTCTAATGTGGGTTGGAGGAAGAAACGCTGGTTTACATTGTTATCTACTATAACAGACTGAGTGGGGTTAAATATCAAGATACAAGCGCAATGCATGATGGGAGAGCCAGGACACAAAACTGAGATACAAATCAGTGAAATTAACTCCAGTTTCCCTCACGGCTGGTTCCTTTAAATCAGCGTTTAGCATCATCTCACATCTTCATCACAGCCAGTCAGACGTTCATTAGGGAGCTATCGTCATGTTGTTCTATATGATTCCTATAGTAAAAACATGTGTGCCCCTTTTAACACCTGGCATTAGAAAGCCTCTCATCATCTGGATTCTTCATGCCTGAGGTTTGGTTTGCTCTATCAAACCCTGTGCTCCACCTTACTAAGCTTCACAATCGCCAATCATGTCTCTGCCCTGGCTGCCACTTCCATTCCAGGTGCAGGTTCCTTTAAAGCAAGTTGCAAAATCCTGAATCTAAAAGAACTTTATTAACATGAGCAGGTGCCTCACCAGTGTCCCTATTTTCAGAGTTTCATTAAACACAAAAGGAACCCAAGGACAGTCAAGTGACACTTTCTGTCTCACCTCAACAAGTCGCCAAGAACTCCTCCTGTTCCTAGACTGCAGGGAAGACTCTCATTTGGACTCTGTTCTCATTTTAATTCAAGGTGTAAAGGGTTGGCTTTTATTGAACCGGAACATTCTCCTTTACATGGCGGACTTGGCCAGCACCGTTACAAAAATGACAAAAGCTCCATAATTATAACAGCATTTCAAAAACAGTCAGTTGGCAGGCAGACAAAATCAAAATCAAAATTAAGAAAAGCAATTACCTGTTCCCTCCCTGGTTCTTGGACTCTTTCAGTGTGGCATTACAAAGGCATCACAAAGGTATACCATGTTCCCTTGTTCTGATGGTAGTTCTAACAGTTTGTCTAGTCCGTCAACACAACACTAATTGTCTGCAAACCAATGATTTAAGTACTTCCAAATCAGACGCTTTGCCTCTAACAATTTTTGTAAACTTCCCTTCCCCTCCTCAACTGATATGGGAGGACCTGCTTTACCTTCAGGACACCACTGAGAGGGAGCGTTGATGAGATTTATCACTGCATCCTGGACCTAAGGGACCAATCTGACTCTAACATAAGGGAGGAAGGGTGAGGGAAGGTGAGGGAGGGTGAGCTTAGACTCCAACTAGACACATCACCCTTACTGGCTGTGGCTCTGTTTGTCAACCAATCGTCTTAATTGACATGAACACTACACCTTGGTTCTCTTTACGGTTTTAGTTCTCTTCTATCTCTTCGTTTTTGCCTCTCTTTCCTCCTCAATGTCTTTCTCGTTTCTCCAAACAATCTCTAAAATGTCCCACAACTGTATGCTAATGCTTTCTTTAATAATGATATTTAACAAAGAAATGCAATTGTTGACTCCATTGTATCTTTACAGTATAGTGAGCTAATATTTGGAACAGGATCAAAACCACAACACAGAGAACTCTACAAACTGCACTTACAGCGAACATGATGAATTCACTCGGGTTATCTTTGCGACAACAATAAAATAACAATCCCAGCTACGCGCCAAAATACTACGCTGAGTACATTATGCTTCCAATCTCTAGTGGTAGCCGTTGCGGATCAGGTGATATGAGAAGACTGCATCGTCCTCAGAGAGACAATATGTGTCCTGGATGTGTGTCCTTGTGTGTTGTGTTGTATTGTATTGTGCTCAGAGAACACACAAGCTCTAAGCGACACCAGATTGTCACTTTCTCAACATGTCACTGCACTGTAAAAAAAAAAGATCTGGACATTTCTTGAGTGTGTGTGTGTGTGTGTGTGTGTGTGTGTGTGTGTGTGTGTGTGTGTGAGCGGTGGACAGTCAGGGGACATTTATCCTCTCAGAGTCGCTCACACCAGCAGAGGAGTCACATGGGCCGAGGTGTGAACGGCTCGGAGAGGGAAAATGGCAACGCATCCTTTAACCATCTAGAAGATTAAAAATGTAGATCAAATCTGAAATAAATGAAATCATAGAAAATCAAAAGAATACAAATAAAGAAATTTGAGGGGGGCAATCTTTCCTCCTGACCTGATTTACATTGCAGCTTTGAGGATAAACAGCAAAAATGAAATGTAACATTAAAGGAAATTAATATGTTTGTGTCATTAAATCTATTTAATATTATTTACAGTTGCCTAAATGCGAGCTCATGCGTGTTCCTCCTGGGTAAAGGCCACAGTCTCCATGGAATATTCCCTCCACACAGGGGTTAGGAAATGGCAAAATATTCCGGTAAAGGTTAAAGCAATAGAACTGAATTTATATGCAGCTGCTGAACAGGACTGGAGGAAGAGGACGGGTTAGGAGAGGAAGAGAGAGAGAGACAGAGAGAGAGAGAGGGAGGTAGACTGAGTAAAAGGAGCAGCAATATACAGTAGGGCTGAGCAGTGTGAGGCAGCATCGCAACACATGCACAAACACACACACACGCACAGAAACTAAATATAGTACTGCTGGAGAGAGAAAGAGAGAGAGGGAGAGAGAGAGAGAGAGAGAGAGAGAGAGATGTGATGTCGGGAAGAAACAGCAAGAGGGAGGAGAGGGGGGCAGTACAGGGTTAAAAAATGACATCATCCCTTCGCCTCTCTCCCTCCATCACTAGGTGCCTCCCTTCTTTTCCTCCTCTCTCTCTCCCTCTCTCTCTCTCTCACACACACACACACTGCCTCTATAGGTTTTTTGCCCCCCATCTTAAACGAGATGAGCAAGCGCAGCTTTAAATAACAGTGTGTGTGTGTGTGTGTGTGTGTGTGTGTGTGTGTGTGTGTGTGTGTGTGTGTGTGTGTGTGTGTGTGTGTGTGTGTGTGTGTGTGTGTGTGTCCATGACAGAAAGACAGGGAGGCAGACGTACAGAGGGAGGTGAGGACAGCTTCTTTTTTAGCCTACATCCAAGCCTCCTCTGCACCTCTGTCATTCCCAACACACACACACACTCAACCCAGCAACGCAATAGGGGAAAGAAGAGAAAGGAGAGAGAGAGAGAATAGAGAGACCGACAGGAGAGAGAGAGAGTATAAAGTCCAGGCAGTATGAATATAACCTTAAGGAATGTGTGATAATAACATAATCCTCCTAAACATGTCCACCACGTGACAAACTGTGTGGGAAACACACCAGCCACAGTATCCATACTCATTACCCCGCTCATACACAGAGTGATTAGCAGGAGACGCTCCCCGTGTCCCTCCCAGGCTCCCATCCTGGAGGTTTGGAGGAAAGATGGAGGGGTAAACAGCAGCCTGGGCGCGTTGTGCCGTCACCATTCGACACAACGGGAACAAAGTGTCCACTGGGCTGAACGAGCGGCGGAGATACGTGGAAGAGACGAGTGAGCCACAATACTGGGAAATGACAAATCAGGTTTCGCTTGCTTAATGGTACCAACTCACACGCCCAGCACACACCCACACACACACACACACACACACACACACACTCTCTCTCTCTCTTATCAACACATCTGCCTGTAGCTGGTTCAGAATTAGTTTGGATTGTGTTCACGTTACAAACACGTGGCCTCAGAGTGTGTGTTCCACGGGAGCCACAGAAGTCTTCACTGGATGTCTTCTTGTTTTTGTGAACATGATGATATCTCCTTGTTGTCACTTGTTAAGCCAAAACACAGGCATGAACATTTAAACACGCTAAGAGGCGATGTTATTCGGGTCTCACGCGCTCCAAAACTCCCTGAGCCTGCCTTGTAAGACGCACGAGAAAGAAGTCAAATGATAACGTGCATGACAGCTGCTCTGAGTAAACGCTTGTTCCCTTAAAGCGAAACTCATTTCTCAGTAATAAAAGCAGAAGCCATCTTCAGAGCTTACAAAACACTCTGCGGTGATTGCAAAGCATTTTGAAACTTTAACAGTGACTCTTAAATTGCTGTATTTGTCCGGGTGAGTCAAAGGCTGTGAGAGAAGGTGAAGACATTTTAAATCATCCATAATAATCAATCTGACTCCATCTCCCCTCGGGACCTTGAACGCCTCACATGACAACATGCTTCGCAGTGTAAGAACACAATATTTGCAGTGCGAAATGTGAACACAAACTGGTGACAGTCGGTAAACAAATACGGGATGTCGTTATCCCAGCTGGAGACGTCCTCGCCGTTTGATTAGCGGCTTTGCAAACCACACTTGAATAATAATAATAATAATAATAATAATCTGCTTCCTGGCTCAGTCGGACGACGGCCGCAGCAAACCTTTCATCGCCGACACGGAAATGTGACAAACATTACTCACATTTCCGTGTCTCTGAGTGAGGCCGAGCCTGTGATTCATCGCAGCTCAGTCCTACTAAATTCACTTTTCCCAGGTTTCCTGCCTCTAAATGACCACTTAATGAAGCCGTGCATCATTCTTAGAGCTGTTACACTCTTTGTCAGTGACTGTTTGGGTGCCATGACTGATTCTCTGCATGTTTAGTGATGAACACCCACGTAGGTGAGAGTTGGGGCAGTGTGGCAATGGATGAAGCAGCTAATTTGCCTTATTCCTTTAAGGCTCAGCTCAGCGGTGCTTGTGGATATTGCATTGCTGGCTGTTTCATGACATCCTCTCTCCTGCAATATCCTCCGTCTTTCTTTTATCTCTTCATCTCTCCTCCTCTCTCTGATCCTCCTCCACCTGTCAGCTTAATGTTCAGTCATTTCCTCTTTCCTCGTCCACTCCATTTCTTTCCTCACCACACACACACACACACACACTCAATCCCTCTCTCCCTCTCTCTTAATTGATCTGAGACAGTAGAGCAAAACCTTCTCCATGGCTTCTGTAACCCAATACCAGGCTTGTCCAGCTGGCCTCTCCCTTACACACACACAGACACACACACACACACGCACACACACGCGCACACACGCACACGCACACGCACACACACACAATCTGTGTGTGTCACCCTTATCGCGATATCATGTGTAAATAGAGAAGGTGAGGGTTTTACAGTAAACTGCACATCGACAGAAGAATTGCACAATGTGGATAAACACACATTGTGGAGATAAACGCTTCACACGCATCACAGCATGACGAGGAACATGTGAGAAGCTGCTGCTGCCTCATGTGAGGATGTGTTACATGTGTGAAAGCTAACGTGATTCACGAAGACGTCTCGTATCGCGCAACAATCAGAGTGGTTACTATAGAAACCTCACATATTTGCCGATAGTCTTTTCCTGATGTAGTTCAAGGTGTCGGTCAGTGTCAGTGTCCTTGTTCAGACGTACGTTTCACAAAACGGAAACATAATACTTTAAGGTCCAGCTAAATTCAACACAAATCATCTTTTAGTGTTGTTGTGTAAACCACACAGTCTACATCATGTAGCACTGAAGCTCTTTGAAGCTTTTGCACATTCGTAACGCTACTGTGCTCTAAAAATACTCTTCCACCGCCCTACGTGATGTCATTAAGCTTTTATGACATACATTGAAGGTCTGACGGCTAGTTTTTCACTTCCACCCCCACAGCGTCGACAACAGGAAGGAGACACTTTTCCGTCGTTTCCATGATGAAGGGAGAAAAGAGGAGCATTTGTCCCTCAGGGCTCTTCCATCTATACTCCACTACATCTCTACCCACTCTCTCTACGTGGTGATGATGCGTCTACCAGGCCTGATGACGTTTCCATGGCGATCATGTATGGATTTATGTATGCCCAATGACTTGCTTCACCCCGTATGTACACACGTCCTCCCAGCTCACAGTCACACCCTGTGGAGTGCGTACACACCTGATGACTCACAATGATGTCACACAAAAACACGTGATCCCAAATTTACATTTCCCTTTGAACACCTCGTGTGGGGGACTGGCAGAGAGAGAGGCAGGAGGACTGGATCTGGACCACGCAGGGATTTAAGACAACGTGAAGGTCAAAAGCAAAGCGTCAGTGTCTGCCTGGCCTGCTCACACAACGGGTCAATACTCTTCCCCAAGTGAAACAGAAGACTGTGCACAATTCTACAAGTAAACAAGGCATAAATCACAATCCTAAAGTGTTTATCTGATGACTAAATGCTGGAAGAGAATGTGACCTTAGCCTGGTTAGCCTGCTGGAGGCAGAGGAACACCCGTGACCATGGAGCCTGACTGGTGTCTGCAGCCCCGGGGGAGAGCAGCATGGCAGCTGGGGCGGAGCGCTAAGCTAACAGCCTGTTCACCCAGGAGCAGAGCGAGAACCAACACACCATTATCACCGACACAACAGCACACAATTCATGCCATTTAAGCTGATTCTAATTATTGGTTTAGAGTAATACAGATATAAAAGGTTTTCCCCCTTAATGTGGAACGCCCACTGTTATGCTAGTCCCAGTTGAGGCTAACGCATTCAGTTCAGGTTTTGGGGTCCAAATGAAAAATTGACAGCTAATAATTGTGTGTGTGTGTGTGTGTGTGTGTGTGTGTGTGTGTGTGTGTGTGTGTGTGTGTGTGTGTGTGTGTGTGTGTGTGTGTGTGTGTGTATGGGTGAATTGGCTGGCTCAGTGTTCCACATCGCTTTACTGGAGCAACACAAGAATAGAAACACCCTCACACCTCGTTCTGCCACTTCACAAATAGGTCCATGATAAAACATTTGTCCAGGTGGAGCACGCAGGATACGAAGCTTCAACTCCCGATTCAAAATAACTTTATTAACAAGATCAGGGAACTGCGATCCAGTCACAATGGCAGCCTGACCACACCAGCATGAGGTCGGGCAGATCCGGTTGAACTCCGCGTCTAGATACCGATCGCATTTGAACCTTCAGTAGTAGGGAAGATGTGAAAGTAGACCCGTTGCTGCATGTTACATATTGTTTAACATGTGCAGCTACAGACACTGTGCAGGAATCTATGGATGTGATACCATGATACATACGACACGTCATACATGTTACACGCACAAACCACTGCAGAGGAATCGACACGTAAGCTGATATGAGCCAACTACCTTACGATGTTCTACTTCACCTGATTTGTGCACAAAATGTCCCTAAACCTATGATTGGACACCTGATTAGCTTCCCCGCCATGTGCTTTGACAGTCTTCATGCTTCACTTGCAGAAATTGAGAACACCGACATCACCAAAACAAAGGAAATAGAGCCAGAACAGATGAAATAGCAGCTTCTTGATAGTTTCCACTTAGTTCCGTAATCAGCTGGAAACTACGAGCGAGAGTTACGACACCGTCAGGACGAGCGCTCGGGGCTTGAAGTGAGACAGATCTGCACTTGTTAACACACTGAGTTGTTCAAATTAATGGTGGGAATGCGATTCTCTGGAGAGCAGAATACCCACAAGTCTGTCTACACTTGGCCTACATAGCCGTCCCTCACAGACTTCCCCACGCCAGGCGCTTCTCCTGCACTACTGCTGCAGGATCTTACTATCGCTTCCTCGTGGGGATAGAGGAACAGTGCCGCAGCGGTGCAGCAGGCATGTTAAGAACTGGGGCTTCTGTCTGCCACGGCTGTTTCACCTTCCGCCCGGCACACCTCGCTCCCGGGGCGCGACAGGAAGTCAACCTCTAGTAAACGAAGCGTGCAGAGACTGATAGGCTAAAGCTGAAAGGGTCTTTACCCTCGTAGAATCTTAAAGGAAACAGATTGCGAGGTATATGGAAAGGGGCATAACCTTATGAAGAGGGATCAGAGGCATATGTGAGAACTTATGGTGCACCCTGGTCCTGCACACATGGGCGAGAGAGAGAGAGAGAGAGAGGTGGAGGGGGGGAGGGGGGGCAGAGACAGTGAGAAATTGATTGACACGGGGAGAATGCGATGAAGAACAAAAAGTGAAAAGCATTGGCTGGTTCTTACAGACAGCGTGCACGGGGAAAAGGCAGAAGAATCAATTCGGACAAAAAAAAAATCAACGTTCAAGCATCAAGTCTTGCCAAGAAAACACTCCTAAAAACTCAGACAGACATTCTTCAACCACATTTTGCTCATTTTTAAATCAGCAACTACAACCGACAGCAGCTTTTCATCATATTTTCCTTATTTCTTTGCTCATCTGTGTTGCTTTTGTCTCATTTCCTGTCTGTCCTTTGGTTATCTGTCAGTTCTAAAAGCAAAACCCTCCATTCTCCACTGAGCCAAACCCCACCCAGGTGTGTTTGGGTTAGGGTTGGGGTTAGGGTTAGGAATGTAAAGTGTGTATAGGTCCGGTCCCTGTGCTGCCTGTGGCCTTCACGGTGAGCCCGGCTCGTATGGATCAGACTGGCCTAGTGTGAAGTAACAGCACAGCCCTGGGACTCCAGTTATGGCAACAACGGGCCTGCAGATACAGCAGCAGCTTCTCAAACCTTCATCACAAACCAGCAGGGACGTCAGGATCCTCCATTATCCATCTCAGCCACTTTGTGTATTTGGTTTCATAAACAGGCTTAGGCAATTAGGGGACCATTCTTATTCACACCAGCAGCCCGGCCAGAGGAGAGGGGGGCCTCTTGGACGTCAACAAATCATGGAGACAAGACAAGCTCGCAGAGAGTTTGCGTGTTTGTGTTCAAAAGTTCACCGACTTTAATTGCAGAATTGAACATGAAATGGACAAAGAACACTTTCATCCCCCCCCCCGATAGTCTGAACACACACACACACACACACACACACACACACACACACACACACATACATAAACATACTTTAATCCAACTGAAACCAGATATCAGAGATACCAAGTCTGTTGATTGAAGAATTGTTTGGCTTTCCCAATGTTTTGTTACTGATTCTATCATTTTTTCCTTCTAGATTCCCTTTGATCTTCACCTCTAAGCGTGAGTGTGATCCAACTATCTGAGGCCATGCAGACCAGCCCAACACACACACACACACACACACACACACACCTGACCAGCCAATCCATCCAAACTCTCACCTGTCAGGCAGGAAGGACGTGACTGCAAAGGGTTAATTTGAACAAACATCCCTCCATCAAGTATTGATATGCACAGGTGTAAGTTCAAATATTGAGATGCATTCAGGCTCATCTGGAATAATGAAACATGCATACCTCCCATCATGCCGCATGTTTTCTACCATTCATGTCTGCACACGCACACACACACACACACACACACACACACACACACACACACACACACTCATGTCCCTGTAGTGAGTGACAGTCTCTCACCTTTGAGCAGGGGCAGCGGGGTGAGCTCCACCTGGGAGCTCTGGTAGCGGAACTGGGACGAGCTGTGGGACCTCCTCTGCCGGGCTCTGCGCATCGACCTGCGGGGAAAGCCGTCCACCTTCTCCGCGGATGGAACCGAGAAGCCGGTGGTCGGCGAAGACGGGCTGGACGGAGGCAACTTGGTCGTCTCCATGATGACGGAGAGGATGGAGCAGCAGTGGTGTACGCTTTACTCAATCACAGATGGATTATCAATTGATCAGCGTGAAGAGGCGCGGTGGAGGGAGGAAGAGGAGGAGATGGAGGGAGGAGGAGAGGGGAGAGAGATAAAGGGAGGAGGGAGGCAGAGGAGACGCTGAGGAGGTGTTTTCTGGCTGTCCGGTCCCGTGTATGTGTGTCTATATGTGTGTGTGTGTGTGTGTGTGTGTGTGTGTGTGTGTGAGTGTATGTATCAGAGCCGGGCAGGAAATGGCAGCAGCAGCAGCATCCCTCTTCTGTTATTTTTCACGCTCTGATGCAAAATCGCGTGTGTATCATCCCAGTGGAAGAGCAGATGATGTTCAGACAGACGTGCCTCTCCTCCACACACAAACACACACACACGCACACACACACACCACACACACACAAACACACGCCTCTCTGCTGCTGTATTGGCGTCACACCGACCAAGTCATCAGCCTAAATTTGGATATTTACTTCTATATTTAACCACAGAGATTATTGATCCGAGCTCCGTGCGTAAAAAGCAGAAAAAAATGTAATCAAACACCGATTAACCTCCTTCTTCTTCTTCTTCTTCTTCTTCTCCTCCTCCTCGGAGCAGCTGGACTCCAGATCGGATTACAGTTTACATAAAGATTTGTTCGTCCTCATCGATGTGCCTCGTTATCAATACAATTTCAAAAAAAAAATCACTGATCGGTCCTGGCGGCGGATGAAGGTGATGATATCATAAAATCATCTATCGGGGCCTGGGACCTCGGCTGCCGCATCACTGTTGTCCTTCGTGTTAACGGATCCCGTCTGACCGTCAAACCGGCTCCGTTCTCCCTTTAATTTTCTCTCGGTGTTTCAATCTTCTACCTCCGTGTCTCGGTGTCTCTTCTTCCCGTCCTCCAGCCGTCTCAGGGCGGGTGGTGGTGGTGGTGATGGTGGGTGGGGGGGTCGGGGTGGGGAGGGGGGGACGCTCCCTCACCGCGCAGACATGTGCAGGTTCCTCCGCCAGCGGCCGATGCAACACCGACAACCCCGCACCTCCGCTCCGTGTCTACACCGCCACACAATGAGAAAAACGAGACGAAACGCGCTGCTCCGGCCGGTAACGGAAGATTTAAAAGGTGTGTGTGGTACACAATGGAACCCGTGTGTGTGTGAGTGTGTGTGTGAGAGAGACGGACGCGGTGTGTCCTGTCCCTCTTCTCAGATGCCGTTATCCGGTCGTCCTACAGCGACTCAGCAGCGTAAAGTGAGACGCAGTCAGACAGGGAGATACGGAAGTACGGGGTACTGCCTTTCAAAATAAAAGACTTAGCATTTACTCGGTACATTTGGTTCTAGCACACAGACACACAGACACAGACACAGACACACACACACACACACACACACACACACACACACACAGAGCCACAAAAAGGACGTGGAAGTAGTTTGTTGCTGTTTTTCTCTTGTATGTCCAAAATCTCCAAAACATGGTCCAAGCCTTTAGACTCACAAACCCATAGCTCGGTGTGTATCTTCTCCATACTGGTCCTCTGTGTAGCAGCGCCATATCTTTCCACTCTACACACACCTGATTAGTTCATTCAGCCGATCCCGATTGACCCAGAGTTGACGAGTCCCCGGGCAGGTTGTTTGCTGCTCATTAGAAAAACGGATGTGTTGTGCATTATTGGTACAAAGCAATATGACAGTAAGAGTGAGGGAGAGTGCTTTGACGCCGTGTGGTTCTTGCCTGGACGTTTTATTTTGAAGGCGCAGCCGGATGCAGCTGTATCTGACTCAGACTGCCTTTTAAAATGGTTCCTCAGCCTGAGGTGGTGCAAGGAGAGAGATGAACGAGGCTCCTGACTGCGGATGACGCTATAGGATGGAGTTATTTATTTATTTTCCTTTATTTATGTGGCCTGTGTTGCCTCATACAGCCGCTCCGTTTAAAAATGGAGGACTCATTCATCCCTACTGTCTTTTCCTCCTCTTTTCTCCTCCCGCCCCGTCACCTTTACACCGCAGCTGGACGTGGACCATCCAGTTCGGTTCATTTTATAAGCGCTCCTCTTCTCCAGCAGCGTTTCTGTCTGACTCCCCCCCACCCCCTCCCTGGTGTGTGTGTGTGTGTGTGTGTGTGTGTGTGTGTGTGTGTGTGTGTGTGTGTGTGCCTGTGTCTGTGTGTGCGTGTACTTGGCTTGGAGGATCAAGTCCCATTGTTCTTGCATTTGTTCTCCTCTTAGCCTCTTGTTCTCTCTCACTCTCTCACATTAGTCAAGTCGCACCTTTGCAGTTGTGTCTCCAGCTGCAGCTTCATCCTCACAGCCTCCTATTCATATATATGCTCCTTCCTCCTCCTCCTCCTCCTCCTCCTCCTCCTCAGTGCTGTCACAGGTGAGCTCAGTTGGTTGCATTCTGGGAAAGACACAGGGGGACCGTCAGTCCGGTAAATGTTTGGCAGGAGAGGCCTGTGCTGCTCTGCTGTACATCCTCCATTAGGGACAGGCTCAAATCTATAAACAATATGATTAACAGCACTCTATCTAAGCACTGTAAAGAACAATTCTACTCTATATTCAAATTCTTCTAAGGGTGGACTTCATCATGTTCTTGGATCTAATAGTAAAACATCTTGTAACACTCTGCATCTGTTAACCAACAAATTCATTATCATTCTCCATCAGCTTTTTAATACGATGAACACACACACACACATACACACACATTACAATGACATTTCTTATTTAAACAGGAAGCTGACTTGACAATAACAGTTTAGGTTCATTTCAGTTAACTGTCCCTTATTTGGGACATTGGTTTGGTTTGTAGGTGCTTCCAAGTCAAAGACGTTCAGGTCAAGTCTCAACAGCTGGAAAATACTAGAATATATTAGATCTAAGATACATACAGAATATATATGGGATAAAATCCATTACATATATATATAATACACAGTTCTTAGGCAAAATAATCCACAAATGATTACTCAAACTGATCATATCTGTTATAAAACGGAGTAGGATCATCATTCACCCTCAGAGCCTCAAGCACAGTCACAGTCAGAACATATTTACTGTATTTAACCCTTTGGATATAAGCAGAATAAGGGAATTAACAAGGAATCACACAACTCCTACACTCTAAAAACAAAAGCATTGGCTCAACAAAAAAAATTAACAGTTTGCATCAATCTTTTTGAGTTACGACAACTTCTAATGAAATTATGTTTAACCAACAAACTACATTGAGTTAGGGGAAGTAGCATTTCCGCTACAATCAAACGTATTTTTAATTACCGCTTACTTGATAATTGGTAGCATTAACACAAGTTTTTAAGTTGATTACTCAAATTATTTAGTTGTATCAACTAGTTTTTCCAAACTGTAAGTTGTATCACAATAGTAACCAAAGTCCAATTTACAATACAAATATCTTACCTAACATAGACATAAAAGCAACATTGGATGAAATGAGCAAATGAATTTAGATTACATAATGTAGTTGACAGTTACACAAATAAGCAATTAATCATGATTTTCCTCCCCACAGCACAAGTGAAAAGCCCTCTCTAGCTGAACAGATTTGTCAAATGAAACTTTATCATTCTTCACTGTTGTGCTAAAATAAAGGGTTGGATGGCCAAATTACACTGCTAAATATGACTAGCGTTAGCTACATATAGTAGTACAACATATTCCATCAACTGTATTAGCAGGTGTAGCCTAACGTCTGTGCATGGGTCCACTATTGGTCATATTACAATTGAGAATATGCCCAAATACATTGCTTTTAGTAGAATTTATTTGTAGGTTGAAATTATAGTCACCTTGAAAATTTCCTTTGTAACGTATTTCTTCAGCTACAGGTCCTCACAGTCTTAACTGTCTGAATTCGTCCAGGCATGTTACATGGGGCCAATTTCATAAAGTTACTACATCTTTAATTTTGTTTTGAATCAATTAACATAGAAATTTGAGTTTAAATTACACACAATATTAAGTTGATGTAATTACCAACATTATCATGTAAACACAACTCATCAAAATAACGTTTGCAACTTAAAAAATTGATCTAAATCAATAAATTTGAATTTTTATCTTGCAACCATGCATCTAATTAATTGGTGGTAAAAGGTCCCCTGAATTACTTTTTAGAGTGTAATGGAGGTTTAACTCTCTGCTTAACATTGTGCAGAAGATTACACATTTCTTGGATATATTCCATCTAAAGCAAAGCAAAACCGATTTCACTGCAGTCAAAATTCTCCTTGAATTCTTTGTCTTGGGTTACAAAAAAAAGTTAGCATCAAATCACAAATCAATTTTTTCTTCAACTAATGTACTTCTACACGGCATGATTGGTTTACGCCGATTCATTACACAGCACAGAATTTTGAGCAGCTAAAGAAAATCACACTTTGAAATCAGATTCCAGTCTGGGAATTACCTGCAATCTTTGCAATCGTTAAAGTGACACTCCGGCTATTTCCTCCCGAGACCCTGTGTCCTCACATGTGCACATTTCAGACTCAAACCAGTTGCCCCCAGTGGTATAAATGCCACTTTCAGTTACTAGAGAATATAGCAGACAGGAAGAAAGGATTTATACTCTTTGTGTTCAAAACAGATGTAAAATAAATGTCTGGTCTCAGGAGGATATGAGTCCAGACTTGTTGAGGTCATTGTAGTTGTTCTTTGGTGCACTGATCTGCGTCCTTGGGTGTCTCTGGGCTTAATGTGAGCAGTCAGGCACAGTGGCGCTTGAATGCACCTGGTATGTAGTGCTACTGGTCTCCACTCCCATCCAGTATCCAGGCGTTGCCCTCCAGCAGCTCAGACAGGGAGAGGTCCTTTGGAGGTTGATAAAGAGGTCCTGTAAAGGTGCTTGAGGTATTCTGAGGGGCATTGAGGGAACTGAGGAGGGACAGCAGAGGGGGCGGATAAGGAGCGTTTTGCTGACAATGAGTGGGCTTCAAGGCAAGGTCAAGGGCAGCACCAGGGGAAACAGAGAGGTGCTGCAGATCAGGACTGTGATGGAACGCTGGTGGATCCAAATCAGCTGCAGGGCCACGGAATTCACCTTCATGGAGCTGGAGACATATAGGACCATCCTGGGCGGGTGTAGCAGGATAAGGTAGAGAAAGAGAAGAACACAAGACGGAATCAAGAGCCTTTGTCGATGCCGATGAATGAGGAAGAGTAGCTGTGTTGAGGAAGGTGGATGGCACAGGGTCTGAAACGAGGCTTGTGCAGACCGGCGCAAAAAGGGAGTGAGGACTTGGAGCTGCACAGAAAGAGGGCGGAGAGGTGTTCAATGAGGAGAGGGATGGATGAGGTGAGCTTGATGAAGGTGAGGATGAAAGGTGAGCACATTCGGTCTGGCAGGTAGAAGAAGAAGAAAAAGAAGAGGAAGAGGAAGATGAGGTCTGCAGAGGGGCACTAACGGCGCTGGAGAGCTT